>NW_006436298.1:45535678-45540596 GCF_000325575.1 Pteropus alecto
GAGCGTCCATAATTATTATACCATAAAAATGGCATAATGGTGGTATGGCAAGAAAACTGAATTTGAAATCAGAAAAATTAAATTTAAATTTGAATTCTTCCACTATATGTAGATGTGTGCCACTGAAGAATTCACTTAACCTTTCTGAGCAGTTTTCTCATGTGAAATGGTGCTTACTTCAAAGCATCATTGAATAAATGAAGGACTATATGTAAAAGTGCTATGAGAAAAATATGCTGCATGAATGTAAACTTTAAGAACAGATAAGAAACTTCTGAGTTCTCTGAAGAAAATGGTGGTAACTTATACTCACATCTCTCTACCTATGAAAAAACATTCAAGTGAACAACTGTGGCAAACAAAGCTATTCAGAACTTAAATTTAGAGCCTAAGTGGGGATTGGAGACTACTACAGAATTCCAGCTGTGTTTAAGTAGGGAAATCAACACCTGAAAGCAGTGTAGCCAGCCCCAGAGCCTACCCCAGAGAGGCCAGGTGGCAAGACTATATGGAAAGAGGATGGAGGGGGAGAGAAGGGATCAGAGAACTAATATGACAGAACACAGATAAAAATCATCCCCCAAAAGAGAGACTCATCCTAAATGCCACCTTAGAACAGTTCTGAGATCTGGTGATTCAGAGCACTGGTTGCTAAAGAATCCACGGAAAGAGATTTGAGAATGTGCCAAAGTAAAGATTAAAACATTGAAGGTACACTCATAGCTACAGCAGTCTAGTTAGAAGGGGAAGGGCTCCATTTAAGATTGGGGGTGAAGGGAAAGAAGGAAGCAAGTTTTGGAAATTAAAGAGTCTATAGAAAAAGAGAAATCACAAAAATAGGACAAAGACTGTATGATGTCACTTATATGTGGAATCTAAAAAGCAAACGAACAAGAAATCAAACTCACAGAGACAGAGGATAGACTGGTGGTTGCGAGGGGTGAAGGTGGTCAAAAGCTACAGACTTCCAGTTATAAAATAAATAATAGGAATGTAATGAAGAGCATGGCGACTAAGTTTAATAGTGTACTGTATATCTGAAAGTTACTAAGAGAGTAAATCTTGAAAGTTCTCACCCCAAGAAAAAAATTTTTTGATAACAAAGTATGATGACAGACATTAACAAGACTCATTGCAATGATCATTTCGATGTATACAAATATTCAATCATTATGTTGTACCTGAAAATAACATGTTATATGTCAATTATACCTCATGAGCATTAAATATATTTAATCGCAGATCTAAGGTTAAAGCAAATGTGGACAGTAAGGAGAAAAAAACAGTGTACAAATGTTATGTATTCTTAGTATGACTTAGTAGGGATAATTCAACAAAAATAATAGAGGAGAAAGGAACAGAAAGAGAAATTGGATGAGCTCATTGTCACATAGTAGGTAGGAGTTGAGGATATCACTTAAAGCTGTCAAAACAAATAGAAGCTATCTAAATAAGAGAAAACCTGGAAAAGGATATCATAAAAATTAATAACATAAATGTAACCACTGGCAAAAAAAAATACAAATCTTCCTAACAAACAGAAGCACTCTAGAAAAAAGGGCAAATAAAATAGAGCACAGAGGGAAAGAAATGCAAATATAAACAAAATGATCAAGCTAAGATCAAACATATCTGTGATATAAATAATGCAAAATGGGCTTACTTCACCTATTTAATAAGATTCAAATTGATTTACAAAGCAAAACTATCATATGCCAAATGCAAAAATATAGTTAAAAATAAGTAATTCAGAAAAGCTAAAAATAAAGGAATGGGCAAATCTACAACATGAGAATACAAATAAGAAAGCAGGGCTGGCAATCCTGAGGGCAAACAAGGTAAAATTCATACTAAAAAGCTGTATATGTGACAAAGACCTTTATAACACTAAGAAGTTCAATTCACAATGACTATATACCAACTACAAATATATATGAACCAAATAGAAACATATCACTAAAAACAGACTTTAAAACATTTCTTTCCATTCAGATCAGGCCTGCAAAGCCTCCTTCCTCCCTCCCAAGTCATTCAGTAGTTCTCAATTGCTTTTGTACATTGAAATCACATGGGGACCTTTATAAACAGTGATGTTGTGGCCTCACACCCAGAGATTCTGATTTAATTCGTTTGAGATATAGCTGGACTCTAAGTTCCCCAGATGTTTCTAATGTGCTTAGAAGACTGAAAACCACCTAAATAGATGCACTAGGATTGGAAAAGTAGTAAAACTCTATTTACAATGAGAAAATAACATCACAGTAGCAAGCAACTAGATAAAATTCTTAATAAACTTAACAAATATACAAAAATTTATGAGAAAAGTAAGTTGCTCAAATAAAATGACATTTCTTCATCTTGAATAGGATGTACAACCACCATATATATTTCAATTGTCCCTACGGGACTGTATAAATTTAATGCAGTCCCAGTAAACCTACTAATAAGTGTTCTTGGAGCTGGACCAGATAATTCTAACATTCATTTAAAAACAGACAAATATGTATATCGCTCAGAAACTCTGAAAAAGGCAATAGACTGACTAGACTCAATAAATATGTAAAACATTATAAACATATCAAAACTCTAAAATTGTGAGTTATCGGTACATGAATAGACAGACTGACCAGAACAGAATAGGAAGTCCAAAAATAGACCCCCCCAAAACATGCAGAAATTTAGTGAGTGATAAAGAAGGTATATCAAATGGATGGGAGAAAAGATGGACTTTATAGCAAATGCTCTGGGGACAATTGAAAACTGATTGATTTTGGACTTATCCCTTACACCAAATAGACACGAGATCGAAAAGCAAAAACTGATGTTAGTACTGGTAACATGATTGAATTTATTTACAAACTGTATGTGGGCAAAGGTTTTCTTACTGTAACTCAAAATCCAGATGCAATGTTTAAAAAGTTGAATAAGTTCTATTACACTAAAAAAAAAAATTGCAATGCAAAATTATGTCAAAGAATGAAAATTTGGAAAACGATTGTAATTGTTTAACAAATAAAAGGCTAACTTTCCTATTATACAAAGAACTCAAAATGAGAAAAAAAAACAGAGAAAATGGGCAAAATACATGAACAGTTCAAAGAAAAAATTAGAACAAATGTCTCGAATTATGAAAAGATGCTCAACTGCCTACTAAAATGGAACCTAATTGAGATACCAATGTATCAATAAAAATTGGTCCTCCTATCACTCTGGTTTCTATATACCATTGTCCATTAAATTTGGGACAGGGAATCAAAAATAATGAAAGTAATGGGTTATATATCACTGAATTTGTAAAAGGGATTTATAAATCCATAACGATATTCAAGAAAGAAATAAAAAGAGAATGGGGGAGTTCTTGTTTTAGAAGGATACCAGCTAGTAAAGGAGGATGGATTGATACAGTTAGTAAATACAACTCCCAGTGTAAGAACCTATTCAGGTAAGGATCATTAATGCACATTAAAATTATTGGATGCAATTCTAAGGGGTGTATTATTTTTCTATTGCTGTTGCAACAAATCACCAAAAACTTAGGGACTTAAATAAACACAAATTTGTTAACTTACAGTTTTGGAGAAGTCAGAGATGGGACTCACTGGGCTCAAATCAGGATACCAGGAGGTCTGCATTCCTTTCTGGAAGCCCTAAGGATAAAGCTGTTTCCTTACCTTTTCCATTCTCCAGAAGATGCCTGCACTCTGGTTTCAAGCTCTTTTTTTCCATCTTCAAAGCAGGCAGTGCTGCGTTGCTCTGAACATTCTTTTTCAGCTACAGCTCCCTCTGAATTTTCTTACCTCCATCTTCCACTTTTAAGGACGGTGATTACATTGGGCCTACCTGGATAATGCAGGATAATTTCCCTGTATTCAGATCATCTGGTTAGCAAACTTATTTCTATCTGCTACCTTCATTCCCCTTATCCATTCCTTAATTCACAGGTTGCAGGGATTAGGACGTGGACATCTGGGCGTAAGGAGGAGGGTGATTACCCCTACCACGGTGGAGGGTAATTCGCATGCTATCAAAGTTCTATACCTCTGATCACTTATTGATTATATAGAAAGGCACAAAAGGCACCTTTACAAGAGAGAGATCCAGCTTAATTAAGAGTTCAAAGGTAGCCTAACCAATAACAGGACAAAGGACAATTATGAGAAATGGATGTAAAGCAACAGGAAGAACATTAACTCACCTATGTAGTGTTTTTATCAAAAATAAGTAATCTTAAACACAAGAAAGAAATCAACATATCCAGATTGTGACAGATTCTACAAGCAATGGGCTTGGATTCTTCAAAAATTTCAGTGGTATGAAAAAAAAAAATTGCAAGTGAACTACTAATAGAGACCAAAAAAGACAACTATGAAATGTAATAAGTTACCCTTGACTGGATCCTGGAATAAAAACGAAATAAGCAAAAAGAATATTTTCAAAAAATTTGAGAATTTTAAATATGGTCTGTTTAATACGCAACATTGATTTATCCGTATTAAATACTTAGATATGTTTGTGATATTGTAATAATGTGAGAGAATGCTGTTGCTTTCAGTCTTTAGGGGTGAGATATCATGGCTTCAGCTTGTTTTCAGACAGTTCAGCAGAAAAGCGGGGGTAAGATGTCTGTGGGAGGGTATGTATAAAAACAGAGAAAAAAGTGAATACAAAACATTTTTTGGATAAGTACCCAGAAGTGCAATTGCTGGGTCAAAAGGTAGTTCCATTTTTAATGTTTTGAGGAACCTCCATACTGTTTTCCATAGTGGCTGTACCAATTTGCAATCCCACCAACAATGTATGAAGGTTCCCTTTTCTCCACTTCCTCGCCAACACTTGCTGTTTTTTGATTTCTTGATGATAGCCATTCTGACAGGTGTGAGGTGATATCTCATTGTGGTTTAATTTGCATTTCTCTGAA
>NW_006436298.1:45540939-45555026 GCF_000325575.1 Pteropus alecto
AGAATTAGTATGTGATAGTTGTGCACGGGGAGCATTAAAGAGGGAATGCAGTTAGCATTAATATGATGGCTAAGTGGAGGGCCAGGGCAGGGAGGGAACAATTGGGGGGATTGTTTTATGAACATTATAGATGTCTAACCAATGTACTGTATAATTGAAACTAATTTAAATAAATAAATTTATATAAAAATATTAACATTTGGTGAAACTAAGTGAAAGGTTAACTACAATGGTTGAAGTTTCTTGATTGTGCTCAGCACGTGGATAATTGGTTTCTACTATGATTTTATTTGTTTGAATATTGGACCAAATAGGCCAAATAGTGAAAACCTATAATTTTTCCTTCTAGGCATTTTTGAATTTTATATCTATTGCCAAATTTAAGTTGGCTTACATGCTTCACAACTTAGACATTAATTATTTGCCTACCATAAACTTCTCTAGTTAGGAAACTTTTTCTCTTTCCTTCTTTGAAGACTTCATTGAAACTTTGCTCCCTCTATAAGCAGATTGTAAAGATGAATTACAGCATTTTCTTGCTTTCATACCTAATGAAACATCTTCTTTCCTCTACCAGGTAAAGAAAATACCTGTAATTTCTCTCATGACTCCAAATGTGCAGACTTGTTTGTAAACTATGTACCGTAACAGAAAAGACCCTTTCTGGACCTAAAAAGCTTCTACAAATTTGTGGACATTTCACATATGTTAGATGAACATAAAGGAAAATTTTCTAAGCCACATTTTCACACATTCTTTAGAATATAATCCTTTCAAACCAACTCTTTATCCTTTTTTCAAGGGTATAACTTTGATTTCTAAACAGCAAAAGTGAGAACAAGGAGAAAGGACAAAATATAGGAGCTTGTACCCTTACAAAGCCAATATAAATGTTTGAAGAGCTATTCTCTAACATCCATGGCTGTTTTTTCTTATAGCAGTTTCCTCATAATTCTAGTATTCTATCACCTGATGAGCTACACAGCTCCTTGCTATTCTGATGATACACAACTGAGTTTTGGAGAACTCTTTATTAAAATGCCCTTAAGTCATAAAAGCGTACCTTGAAGTAGAACAGTAGGCAGTTGAAGATCAAAGATGTTGCTATCCCCATAGCCAATGAGAACGAAAACTTGATTTTAGTGCAGAAGTCTTTGGGAGAAGAAATGATTTCTTGCTGATAAAAGCAAGCTGGAAATGGAGCAAGGAGGCTATGGACCTATCTCCTTTACTACACAGTCCATGTATTTCTCCAATAGTCTATCAGCCTTTCTTTGATTCAGTCTTTTTAAATTTAAAACGCTTTCTTCAATTCACCATTCTGTCTTCTCAACAGCTGGCCCTTATCTTTGCCCTTGAAAGAGAACATGCTGACCTGCCCCCTACAGACAAGCCCTCTGAGGTGAACAGATGC
The DNA here is from genome assembly GCF_000325575.1 of Pteropus alecto. Classification (NCBI taxonomy): domain Eukaryota; kingdom Metazoa; phylum Chordata; class Mammalia; order Chiroptera; family Pteropodidae; genus Pteropus; species Pteropus alecto. The sequence goes on from NW_006436298.1 coordinate 45,542,354, forward strand.
CATTTCTTATTCTTGCTGCCCTTGTTCTGATACAAACCACCCCACATTAGACTATTTTTCTTGCTCATTATTTTCCCATTCATGCTTTGTGAAAGCCAGCAACAGGACTTCAGAATAAAAATGCTCACAGCAGCCACCACGAGAAGCTGTGTGGTACCAACTTTTGAGACAGATTGTTGACTAGCTATTTGCTTTGTACTTTAGAGGTTACTGGCTAGCGAGTGAAATTGAGCCAGTTACGCATCTCTTGATCATACAGTTCCTGGGGTCTTCCTGTATTCTGGAGCAAAATGGTCTGCTGATCTCAGCACATATGTTAAGGAAGGTAGGAGAAGGATGGGGAGGCCAGACTGGCCATAACACAGTCCAGTACCAGTGGATCAGCATCTCTGTCCCAGTAAACTTTCCGGGCAGACCTCAGAGAGAAATTCTGCATAGAGCAAAAGCTCAGGCTTGGGCTTCTAGTAGAGGCCCAGTTTATGTCAAATTAATGTACCCATAACACTATATGAAATTTAATTCATATTCAAGTGTGGTTACCAAACCATGAGAGACAGAGTTTAGATCTGAGGATAACCTACTTAGTATTTTCTCTCAGAACTAATGGAGACTGTAGAATAAGAAGCCATTCCTTTTGAAATGTTTGAGAATACCCAAAGATCACATGGGGATGCCTGAAGAACTCAGCAAAGCCAAAGCCGATATCACATACCCCAGGCCAAACTGATGGATGAATGTATATGTATAGATCAGAACAGAAGTCGGTAAGCCTGGGACTAAACACAGTTCTGCCTTCAAACCTCCTTATAAAACTGTGCTGTCCAGATGAGAGAGCAATAATTTGATTATTTCCTAGAATAGAACATGTAAGCACTCCCAGTACGCAGATTTCAACATATAACATGAATCCCTACAGTAAGTAGAATTTTCCCTTTTTATGTAATTTTTCTCAAGTGCTTTAAATTTTTTTGTTGGGGGGAGGGGGACAGAAAGGAATGACATAGGACAATGAAGCCATAAAGGCACACCTGGTCATACAAATATTTCCAATTGTATATTAAATATAAATAGGGGTATATTTTTATATACTCATACCCCATATTTAAAAAGCTCATTTTCTTCTGGCATTCCCTCCCACCTCCACCCCAAGTAAACAAATATGTTTGAGGACAGAGTTCTAGCTGGAATAGTCCTTCATAAAACAGGCTCAGAATAGTGCCATCATAACCGAAAGCTTTGTGATTCTCAGCTCATTCTGAAGTGAATGGTGTGGATCAAATTGGCAATCTGTTGATAATCCCACTACTTCATGGGTCTATATTTACTCTTCCCTGCCTCACTCCACCATGACTACTTCTCTCTAATATAACAGCAGCTAGAAAATAGGGCTCCATATTAAAGAACTGTTTCAGGGAGAGTGTTTTGAATATCTAATTTAGAGAAGGGGTGATGTTTGCCTTTTGAAAAAGTTGAAAATATTTAAATTTAGAATGCACTTTTGGGAAAAGAAATGAAAACATCTTGTGTGTCAAGAAATGAGGCTTACTTCTTTTGGTTTTATGTGACACCAATAATGATAGTCATACGTCTTGGCTCTTGGTCATAAGAGCTTGGCCATAGGAATGAACCAGGCAATTAGAAATGGTGTCAGGTTGCTTCTCCTTCTCCTTTTAAATTAATAAACTATTTTTAAAGGCGGTTTTAGATTTACAACAAAATTGAGTGGAAAGTACAGAGATTTTTCACTTACTCACTTACCCCCGACATGAACAGCCATCCCCACTATAAATATTGCCTATCAGGATGAAAAACTAGTTAGTCGATTAACTTACATTGACACATTATTTTGACCCAAAGTCCATAATTTACATTAGGGTTCACTCTTGGTGTTGTGAATTCTATGGGTTTTGACAAATGTGTAATGATATGTATCTACCATTATAGTGAAACTATTCACTGCCTTGAAAATTTCTGCCTATTCATTCCTCCTTCTCTAGCCCCTGGCCGCCATTGACTTTTTTGCTATTTCTATAGCCTCTTCCAGAGTGTCATTCAGTTGGACGCATACAATTTGAAGCATTTTCATATTGATTTCTTTTACTTAGCAATATACATTTAAGTTTTCTCCATGTCTTTTCATGGCTTGATAAGCCATGTCTTTTTTAGAGCTGAATAATATTCCATTGTATGACTGTACCCAAAGATTGTTTAGCTACTGATCTGTTGAAGGACATCTTGATTATTTCCAAGTTTTGACAATTTTGAATAAAGTGGCTATAAACATTTGAGTACAGGTTTCTGTGTGGATATGTTTTCAACTCATTTGTGTAAATATCAAGGAGCACAACTGCTGGATTGTATGGTATGTTTACTTGATAAGAAATTGTCAAACTGTCTTCCAGATTGGTTGTATTTTTGCATTCCCACCAATATGAATGAGACTTTCTGTAGTTCCACATCCTCTTCAGCATCTGGTGTTGTCAGTGTTTTAGATTTTAAGCATTTTAATAAATGTATACTAGTATCTCATTGTTTTAATTTCCAATTCCCTAATAACAAGATGTTGAACATTTTTTTATATGTTTATTTCCATTTGCATATCAGTGTCTGTTCAGATCTTTTGCCCATTTTTAAATGGCGTTGTTTATTTTCTTATTGTTTAGCTCTAAGAGTTCCTTGTATTTTGGGGTGACCGTCCTTTATCAGGTATTTTGCCAATATTTTCACTTAGTCCTTGGCTTGTCTTTTCATTTTCTTAACTTCTTTTTAAAGTTGTTGTTGTTTTTTTTTCATCATTTGACCATAGGTACTAAAAAAAAAAAAAAAAGATTAAATACTGATAACTACAGTTCATTGCAGTGATTCTAATAGGACATATGAAGGTCTAACCCATCTATTGTTTAGCTGTTGAGTAAAAATAAAACATTTTATGCTGTCTATTGGAATGATGTAGTCAAAAGTTCTTTTTGCAATTAAACTCTTCCTGGAAGGAATGAAGGGATTAGATAGCATTCCCATCTGACAGATAGGAACTTGGATATTCAGTAGTTAAATATATCTTCTGACCTTTACTTAATAAGTGAACAACCAAACTGATTATCAGCTACTTTCCTTTTACCAGGGTTTTTTGTAGATCCGTATGAACTTTAGAATTATTTTTTTTCTATTTCTGTGAAAAACGCCATGGAATTTTGATAGGGATTAGGCTGAACCTGTAGATCACTTTGAGTAGTATGGACATGTTAACAACATTAATTCTTTCAATCTAGGATCATGGGATATCTTTCCATTTATTTTGGTCTTCCTCAATTTTTTTTCAACAATATCTTATAGTTTTCAGAATACAGGTCTATCGTCTCCTTAGTTAATTTTATTTCTAGGTATTTTATTCATGTCTTTTGTGTCCTATTAGGTTTTTGCTTAGTGGTTACCGTGAGGCTTACATAAAACATCTTATAGTTATAACAGTCTATTTACGTAGGGACAATGAAGCCATAAAGAGATATCTAGTCATACAAATATTTCCAACTGCATATTAACTATACATAGGGATATATTTTTATATGCTCATATATATAAACACTTAACTTTGATCACATACAAAAAACTCTACCCCCTAACACAATTTTGTTTGTGATTTCACAATTTATATCTTTTTTTTAATATTGTGCATCCATTAACAAATTATTGTAGCTTTATTATTTTTAACGAGCTAGGGTCACAGAAGGCATGTCCAAACAGATGCTTTTTAAACCAACTCTTAGCTAAGTCCTTTGGGGAGAGTTTGGGGACTATATGGTCAGGTGAAAGGATGACTCATCTTCTCATAAAGCCAGAGAACTAAAGGGCCCTGAGCATCAGCTTGGACACTAATATGAGGAAATCTTACCCAGGACTTATTAATGAGCATGTTTGGTCCATTTCAGATTCCCTCCCAGAGCAGAAGCAGAACCAATCGTGGGAAAAGAGGGAGAAGGAGGAATGATGGTGGCGTGAGAGGGAGGTGGGTAGCAAGAAGTCCATAGACTTGGCCACAGTGCAGTAGATGGGAGCAGCTGCATGGAAGTGTTCTGCAAACATGAGAGACCCTATCCTCCAGTAGCACCACCCAGTAAAGGCAGGAAGAGAAAGTTTTACTTAATAACAAAAGAACCTTTGTTGTCCACAATGGAAGAGAAATCACAAAACCACTGTTTGTTAGGAGACTGTCTTTTAGAATGAGACACACAATTTCTCTTCTCTCATTCCTGGAAGAGATTTGCTGGAAAACAGACAGACCCTGTATATTTTGTAGTCACAACACCTTGACCTAGCCTTGACAGTATCGAAAAATGAAAAGAATAAAAAAATCACTCTCAACAGATCTGGACTTATTTCACAAAGAAAGATTAGATACTGCTGAGGTTGTTCATAATCATGTGAATTGAGAACCCGAAATGTTTATGCAGTTCTTGGTGCTCCCTCTGTCAATTGTTTCCCCAATGCAGGTCAAGGGGAAAGGGTGCCATGGCTGGCTACTGATTCAAGGTAAAGCAAGATGACATTACTTCATATATTTTTTTGAAAGGCAGAGAGGTTCTTTAAGACACGAATTTTTAAAAATTGAATCTGACAGGACTGTGGAAAATAAACACTGTTATGATCCACCAGAATAAAATGGGATGAATTAAGTGGAATTTCCAGTGCCTCTTTCTTCTTTCGTGCAACTGGTGGTAATATCATTTTTTTTCCTTTTTTCTCTTTTTTTTTTTTTTGAACAATGAATCCCCTTGAGCAACAATATACTGTTTAGGAGTAACTTCAGCACAGAGGAGACTGATATACAATAGTTCAGAGAACTATGGAATATGTTTTATAGTCTTGTCATTTCCTTCCCACTTTCTTTCCCAATTTCAAGAATATATTCTACTGTTGCCAACAGATTAGTGTGAAATCTTTGAACCTGAGTTTCTCGCATGCATAAACTACTAATTGAATCTGGGGAGCTACATGATCAAGTGAAAGATATAAATTGTGAAATCAAAATTAATTCAGAGGAATAGAATATAGAGATTTAGGCCCTAGGAGAATAAATTCGAATTTTTATTAAATATTTGGAAGAGCATAAGAGGAAAATATATCTACTCATGTATTTTCCTTCCAAGCTTAGTCTATTTTATCTTAATAATCTTTCACCATAGAAATTCATGTCAAACCTTTCACTCTTACCCCCTAACCACCTCCGTAATGCGAAGTGTTCTGAAGAATCATTGTCAACCTAAGTGCCTGTGGTCTGAGGAATGAGGAATGTTTTTCCACCACTTAGGAAGATCGTCCTATTCAGCTAGGGGAATGCTTTAAAGAGAAATAAAGAGAAGACCAAATCAGAAGATTCAATCTCAGTACTCAATGGAAGGGCAGCCGATCAAGGCTAATTACTGTGGTTACTGTAAAAGTCACTGCCTCTCTGATGCCTTCCTGCCAATTATCCTGCAGTACTTTTTGATAATCCAATGGCAGGAATTTCCTGTGAAGTATTGTCTTCAGAATTGCTTTCCTTAGAAGAGTCACATCTCTGGAATATTTTTTTCATCCTGTTTCAACAACCCACAGATTTGGGAGTAGAAGTCAAAGCCAAATTAATGGGAAGGCAAGCTGGGTATCTACCTAGGCTGCAGATCTAAAAGGGGAACTAAAACATCACTGGAATAAATTGACAAAATGTAAATTGGTTTCACTCCTTGCTGGTGTCAACCTGTCTGTGTTGAGTACTCTTGTGAATCGTGAATCGTACATGAGCTTGCCATCGGCTGAGTTCAGAAATCAATAATGCGTGTTGTTTTGCTTACCAGGAATGAGTGATTTAGTTTAATTATATAAATGTTAAACCCCTCAATTTGCTTCCTAAGATACTGTCTCATCCAGAAAATTGCAAGAGAAAATTGAGAATACTACCGATAAAATGTACAAAATATTTTGGATTTTTTTAAGTCCTCCCTTTTGCAGCTAGTGAAGTCAATAAGGAGTTGTTTTTATATACAGTTTTTGTTAATTAAAAAATCTGTTTCTTTTAGCTTCCATTAAAAAAGGATGTACAAATATTTAAAGAAAATATCATATAAAAGGTGTTAATTTATTAGTCTTCCCAGAGCAACCACATGTCTCAAGTCAACCGTGAGTGACACAAGATTCATTTGATCAGCTTTTTAGCATCTTTGTTGTGGGAGGCAATCCATAAATGGAAGGTATTTAGAAGTAGTGTTGACCTTCAAAAGCCCACTTACTAGCTATGTTCTTATTAAATAATCAACTCATTTAACGTTAGTGAACCGTGCTTTTGACTGTTTTTTTCTCAACTCTCCACTATTAACTTCTCTTAGCTTAGAATAATTTTCTCACTTTTACTCTAGAACTTTTTTTTGTTTGGCTAATCTCCAATTCATCATTAATTATGAATTCCCTATGTCATTTATAATTCACTAAGAAACATCCTGAAAATTCCATATCAAGTTAATTTGGTTTCACTCACTCTCTGAAGATTAATCATAGTTTTTTAAGGACTTACCATATGTCAGGCGCTGGGCTAATGGCTATATAGTTATACAATATTTATTTTATCTTTACAAAAAAACTTTTATAATAGATACTATATTTATTCAAGACAACTGAAGCTAAAACAAATTGTATTTCTTTGACTAATGTTTTACAGACAGTAAGTACTAGAACTAGAATTTGACTCCCTAGTGTGTCAACTTTATCTGACCACCAAAACCCATGTTCTAAAACCCTGCACTAATTGTCATTCATATCTACCATTTATTAACCAAGTGAGGTATATCATGCTTTGCACTGTGTACTTTGCATTCATTCCAGATTGGCTGGATTCACCAAAATTCATAGAGACTAAATAACTTCCTAAGTGGTCTCATAGTCTGTAAGTGGCCAAGCCAGAGGCCTAAGTCAGACCTGTTCTCTCCAGGTGTATAACTAACTGCAACGTGACTTTATCCTTAGGAAGAGTGTGGGGGGTTGCTTGAAATGACTGGAAGACTGACAACTCCCACAGCGCTCTGCATCTCTGTTGACTGCATAAATGAAAGGTTTTAATACCACTGAATTTTCAATCTTTGGAAGCTAGTGTTCTTTTTGGTGTAGCTGTGAAAACTCTTGTCAATATCTTAGTTATTCCGCCCTTAATTTTCTTGAGAAACTTCTGGATGCCATCTGGCCAAAATTTCTCACATATAAAAATCAGCTTTATTATTATTTTCCTGAGGCTTTTCTGAGCTAGGATTGCCCTCTATACTTTTATCCCTAATGCTTTTTTTTTTTTTAATTAGGTAAGTGAATAGTTTATAAACACTTATTGTAAATCATCTTTCATTTAGCTTTTCATTTTATTTTGGAAAAAAACAGAGGTAAAAATCGGTATTAACCTAAATACTTAGCTTGTTCACACTGTAGTATTTAACAAACCATTTCTTTGTCATAGCAGTTTAGTTTAGGTAGCCTCTTTGATTGGTCACTACTGGGGCTCTTGAGATATGTAGCTTAAGACATGGCTCCCAGCGACTCCACCCAAGACCTCTTGGTATTTGTGCCCTGGTACAGCATCCTCCCCTTGAATGTGGTCTGGTCTGTAACTTGTCTCTGCTGAGTAAAATTGTAGCAAAAGTTATGGGTGTCATTCCCATGATTATGTTATAAAAATATATGGACTTTCATTTTGCTAAAACTCTTTCTTGCTGATACTCTCTTGCTCTCTCACTTTCTCACTCTGATGAGACAAGCTGCCATGTTGTGAGATGCTTAATGAAGATGTTCATATGGCAAAGAACCAAGGGAAACCACTGGCTAACAGCTTGTGAGGGATACGTTTTAGTCCAATAACTCACAATAAAATGATTCTTGCCAACAACTATGAGAGTGAGCTAGGAGAATATCCTTCCCAATTGAGCCTTGAAATGACTATAGCCTTGTTAGAGAATCCATATAAGCATGCCCAAATTCCTGACCCAGAGACACTGTGAAATAATGTATTGGTCTAGTCTGCTAAGTCTTGGGGCAATCTGTTACACAACAATAGATAACAAAAAGAGTTCATTACTTCCAGCCTTCTCTAAGAGTTATGCCGAGACATGCTATACTCAGATTGGGCTGCCCAGGGATGCCTGATCTTTGCATTCCCAATGAGATCTTTGCATCCCATATTTTGAAGTTCATATCTCTGAATGTGGTGCTCATTTGCTTTTACTGCTTGCACCTTAAGAGAGAAAACAAAACTCTATTTTCTTCAGAAAATATTCTCTCTGTTATTGAGATGTCACTATGTAGTTATTTATCTGCCTTGCCCTCATAGGGCTTCATCTGGGCCTTAAATAAGGGTGGACAAATGGGATTTCAGCCCTCAAAATATTATTAGCAATCTTAATTTTTATAATTACAATAAATGAGAACTATTTTAAATCAGTAATGATAGTTGTACATTTAATAACTTCAACAATAGCTTTTATTTAATGAGTATTTCAGCTGTGTAAGACACTATGCTAAGATCTTCATATGAGTTCTATACATAAATGTTAAAAATATTTTATTATTATTTTATGTTTCTCTATTTAAGGATGAGAAAATAGAGTTTTATGAAGGTTATGTACTTGCTCACAGTCACATAGATATTAAGAAATTGAATTAGGTTATGAACCTGAAGCCAGACCATCTGTCCCCAGAGGCCACACTCACACACTAAAAAGTATAAAGAAAAAAAACCTTCTAAGACTTAAATTTTTAGCTTTAGGTTCACAGCAAAATTGAGGGGAAGGTAGAGATTTCCCATATACACCCAGCCCTCCCCCCACAGCCTCCCCGTTATCGACATCCCCCACCACAGTTACACATTCGCTATAGCCGATAGATCTACACTGACATATCACAGTCACCTCGAAGGCTATAGTGTATGTTATGGTTCATCTTGGTGTTGTACATCCTATGTGTTTGGATAAACGTATAATGATGTGTAATTGCCATTATAGTATCATACAAAGTATTTTTACTGCCTGAAAAATCCTCTGTGCCCTGTCCATTCATCCCCCACATCTCTAACCCCTGTAAAGAACATTTAAAGTATAAAAAATAATAATAATTTAAGCCAAGACAAATCCTACTGCAAAAGTAATTCTGTTAATATATTGAGTTTATTCAGTTTATTTGACTTGTTTCTTACTTTCCTTTTTATGTACATACATAGATACGTATTTTTGGAGTAAAAAATTCTGCTTTTTCTATTTAAAATTGCATTATAAATATTTTCTTGTGTTATGTTTCAGAAGACATGATTTCTAATTGGTATAAAATACATGAGCATATTACATATTTTAATTTTTAAATCATTAGTTTATTTTTGAACATGTCCCTAAATTTTTCCTAATGAATAATTTTATAATACTCCTAAATATTCTTAGCATAAATTCTTAGAAATGGAAATACTAGATCAAATGTACATTTTAAGGCTCATGTTATATAGTAACAAAATGACTTTTAGAAAGAGAAAACCAAGTCACATTGTCTTAAACAATTTAAGTGTCTGTATGCTTGCCAAGCCTACTCCAGTATTTTCATTATTTTAATTTTTACAATAATTATAAATTTCACCCTAATTACTTTAATTTTTACTTCTTATTAAATATGAAATAATTATCCAAATGTTCTTTCATTTATCTAAGTTTATTAATTCGGTGCTATGTTTACTGTGAGAGGAATAAGAAGAGAGGAAAGTGGGGATGGTGTGTGAAGGAGAGGAAATAGGCTGAACAGAAGTACAGAGATATGAGAAGGCAAGACTTGAAGGCAAATAGGGACCATTATAGAATTTTAAGTATGGAAATGAATTATATTTTTCTAAGATTATTCTGAAGACAAGGTATAGAATAAATTCACAAAACTAGAAATAGAGCAAATGGGTAACAACCATGGCCGAGAAGTCAGTTAGAAGCTAGTTTAGTAATTGACAGAGGAAAACAATAGTCAAGATAAGCCAAAATGAAGGTGGTGGCCATGAAAATGGAGCTATCGAGAAAGAGTCAAGGGATATTTAAGAGGTGGAATCAACACAGTTTGCAGACTTCTCGGAGGTGGGAAGAAAAGGAGAAATCTGAAGTGACCGCCAGACTTCTGGTTGGTAAAACGTGGGTGGTAGCATCTGAAGAGCTTAAAGATTAGAGGAGCATGGGACAAGATTGGAGACAGAGTTTAGAGAATGGTAGGTAGAACCCAACCGAAGACATCCAGTAGCTAGTCAGTTGCCTAGATTTGTCACTTGGAAGAAAAGTGGGGATTGGAGACAGAGTTTAGAGAATGGTAGGTAGAACTTGAGGTTGCTTCTCTAAGCCTCTGTTTTATCATTTATAATGTAGAAAATAATGAAGTCGTGGGATTATTAAAAGGAACAAATGGAGTAATGTTTATAATGTGTTTAGTTTAGTACCTAGAGCATAGTAAACACTAAATAATTAGAGCTACTTATTGTCATCAAGAAGAAGGCTAGATTGGTCATCGATATATATTCTTAACAGATATTAAGACAGATAAGCCTTAAAGTGCATCAAGATAATATAGTAGGGAGAATTAAGGTAACCTTGCTAAGATCAGCTTCTGTGAAGAAGTAATTCTGGTTAGGAGAGTTGAGAGCTGTTTTGAAGTGTGCTGAAGGCATACTGAGGTGAAAGCAAGAGATAGATGAGGCTGAACATCGAACAATAAATAAAAGAATAAATCATGGTGTTTGGTCCCTGTACCAGGCAGAATAATGACACCCCCACTCTCCCCCCAAAAGTGTCCATATCTCAACTCCTGGATCCTATGAACACGTTACCTTACACAGCAAAAGGTATTTTGTAGATATGATTAAGAAATTTAAAGTGAGAAAGTTGTCTTGGATTATGCAACCACAAGGGTCCATATAAGTGGGAGGCAGGAGGGTCAGAGACATGATGACATAAGCAGAGGTCAGAGTGATACAGCCACAAGCCAAGGAATGTGAGCAGCCCCTAGAAGTTGGAAAATATAAGGAACAGATTCTCCCTTCGAGTCTCCAGAAGAGACACAGCTTTGCCGACACTTTGATTTTAGTCACGTAAAACCTATTTCCGACCTCAGACCTACAGCACTGTAAGAAAAATTTATCTTGTTTTAAGTTACTAAGTTTGTGGTAATGTGTTACAGCAGCATAAGAAAAGAATACAGCCATAGGAAATAATAGTGTGAGGGAAGGTGAGATCCAGAGCCCATATTAAGGGGTCAGAGTTGGCTTGGAAGAGCATCTCTGCAGTCTGAGGGTAAACACTTGCCCAGATAATCTCAAAGTGTCTGATCAAAATAGCTGTTATTAGAGTCTAAACCATGTTGATACATAGTAGGTGCTCAGTTAATACATACTGAATGAATAAATAATCGAGAGAATTTTAGGATTTCTTATTACACTTTGATCTCACCTCTATTTTTTTCAACCTCTTCAGGTGCTCACATAAAAGCTCCAAATTTTAAAAGCCGACTTATTTCCTCTGGAAATTTTTTTCCATCTCACGTGTTTTGTTGAGTATAAAACAAAAGTTGACGTGCAAACTAAAGTTGATGAATTTCAGTTCATCTCTACGGAAGAGCTAATTCGAACCAACTTTCTCTCATTTCTATCTCCCTTGAATAAACACGCTGATCTGAACAATTCCATCTTCATCGAGATGAATTAGAAATTAGAAGCTTTCCATGCAGGTTTGAGGAGCTCTGGAATTCTTCATTATAGTTTTACAAATTTCTTTAGAGGGAGTGAACAATAAAGATTAAGAGTAATAACTCTGCAAAATACATATTGTAGCTGGATTTGAAAGGACACAACAAGCTCTTGCCCAAAAAGACAAGTCCCTGTGGCTGAGCCCTGGTCTCCTACGCATTCATTTCTTGCTCCCACTGACATTCTCTGAACGCTGCAAACATGTCGTTTAATTCAACATTCAAAGAAGCCTCTGTGAACCATGCAGTCCACTGTGATAAAGTCAGTCCACTGTGATAAAGTCAAAACGTGTGCAAGATTTCTTCTAGAAGTGGAAGAAGGGCCTAGAATTGTCATCATCCTTCAGCCCTACTTTGTCTTCCTTGACACTTAGGATTTAAATTTAGTCACATGATTTGTTTCTGTTCCACTACTGTCCGGGACACCTTTCTCATCAGCCTAAAGAGTGCTGTGTGAGACTGCCTGGATCTCTAAAGATTAGTGTTTGGGGATCATCTTTTATCTCTCAAGCATTTTATCCTATATTTTAGAAGATTACATTTTAAATAGAATTCATATCTTCTGTCTCCTTCCCATATCTCCTGACATCCTTTTCTTTACTCTTTGCTTATACCTATCTCCAATCAATGAGACTAAGAATTTGACATTAATCTTTACTAGAAATTTAAGCGATATTTTGAAGAGAGTATAAGGAGGTTTTTGAGGGAGGGGAATAAAGAGTAGACTTGTTAAACAAAAAATGGAAATTATTTTTAACATTATAATCAGAGAACCATAAACTGTACCTTTTCATGACTCCTTAACTGGTCCATTTTCTCCGCCACTTAGAATTGCACTGTAGATTTCCATAGCAACTCTCCGTAATTGTAATTATGCCAAGGTAGTAATTATCACAACCACAAGAAGACTGGT
>NW_006436298.1:45555106-45591184 GCF_000325575.1 Pteropus alecto
ATGAATCACTTACACCCTTCCCACCAAACTATGTCCTGAAGCATTTCCTACCAGTTTTACAAAAACTGTTACTTATGAGTTTGTTGCTTTTGGAAGCAGAATGAACTCTTTCAAGTCACTAAGTCAGCCTGCAAAAATACAAAATATCCTGTAAGCCTGGGTAACTATGGCTTACAATGATGGCTTTTATTAGGTTGTTTGCAACGAACAAAAGCAATATGTAATGTCATTTTAGAGGCTTTCTTAAAGAAAATAGCGAGGGGCTCGAAGATGCAAGTGTACTCACGCACGCACATATACACACATGTCATCCTCCAACCTTAGAAGACTCTTCAGTTTTTATGATTTGGCTCAAGTCTATAGATAAAAACTCTAATCGTAATAGCTGTTATCTAATATTTTAGACAGAACTATTGCTCTGTGTTTGAAAATGATGATCAGTATACCAAAAGAATCCATTAAAACAACACAGACTAGTGCTTTCCAATGGCATATTTTTCATGTGCTTCAGTTGATAAGATTGAGCTGGAAAGAAGCAATAATTTGTGTGTAATAATCTTTCCTCTGATTTCATTATTAAGGCTGTAACAGAGAAATGCCTACTGGTTCTCAGTGAGATTTGCAGTTCATGTGCCTCCCTAGCATCACCCTATCTGTATATTCTAAGGTGGAAGGTTCTCTAGCGCTCAACAGATACAAATATTTTTGTGCCCCTGCTTTGAAGTAGGCACCGTCCTAGCCTCGGTGGTGAGAGCAGTGGACAAAACCACCACTTTTCTGCGGTCATAGAACTTACATTTTAGGGGTGGGAAATAGTCAACCAGTGAATAAATATGTCATATGACAGGTGACGATAGGTGTTGTAAAGAAAACTAAAGCAGGATTAAGAGGATAGATACTAATAAGAGTGAGGGTTATTTTACGTGGGGTGGTCAAAAGAAGGCTTCTCTGAGGAGGTAACATTTGACATTTGAGCAGAGTCTTAAAAGAAACGGCTTCTCAGTATTGCTAAACGCTCTCAGATCCCTGTGCCCCTTTCGGTAAATCTGAAGATGAAGCAAACATCTGCCAGATGAAAGAAAGAAGGTAAAGACAGGAAATGTGAGTGATAAATCCACACCGATCCAATTCAGGGACTAATTTATGTTTCCAAAGCATGTTCAGAAAAAAAGTTAAAAAGAAATCCCCACACTGGGACCCTTTGATGAATCACCAGTAGCTAATTGTTGCCGAGCATCCCACAGGCATGACATATCATTTGAAATCTGGGTGGATTTCAGAAGAGAAATGTTATTGCATTTAAACAATACCATTAGCCAATCTGATTTCACTTACTGGTGTGCACTTCGTTCCAGCTATCTAGTCTAAAGATGAATTGCCCTATGGTTCTATTGTCAAAATGACAGCATGAAAAGAGAAGCATGTGGGTTGTAATAATAATGTGGTACATGTGTAGAAGGTCAGAGAAGCAACAGATTAACATTCCAGGGAAAGATTTCCCCTGGGACATCTCTTAAAAGTATCAAAGGCCAAAGATCAGGACACTGATAATGTGTCTGGCATTGGCGGTGAAATTGTTGTATGTATTTAGCTCTGCTGAGGACAGAGCTGTGTTCTTTTCAATTAGTTGATGAAATCTCTCCTGAACAAAGAAGCCAACCACGGAAACTGGTTCAATGCAGCTGAATGAATGGAAATGAGGTTGTGAGAAAATATGAGTTGCTTACTTCAGATTGATGAAATAAATTTGAACATGTTCCCTTGAGAAGACAACTAAATAATTCTCCACCCTAGAGATTTAAACCTACCATAATCAGCATGACACTGCTTCACTGAATTTTAAACCAAATTCTCAAGCTTTCTGCAAGGTAAACCTGAGGATCGTTGGGTGGGGGAGTCCAGTGGTCCTTTCTTACTGCTGTCAGTGCAGAGCATGGATGAGGGGTAGGAGCACAGGCAGAAGGACATTGGTTTGAAATCAGATTTCAGAATTTACTGCCATGCAAAAATAAACTTAATTTTTCTTATTTTTAGAATGGGGGAAATACGCCAGACCAAACATTTATAGGCAGATTTAAAAAGACAATGTTTATGGAGCATTTAGTAAATGAATGAGAGCTATTGCTAAATTTTCCAACTTCTCTGCTGCTTCACTAACATTCCTTCTGCCTTACTTTCCCCTGCCCCTTTGGACAAAAATTCTGGGTTGTTCGATACACATTAAGAAGTATTGACAAGTTTCTTTACATTTCAAATATAAGCACCCCTTAACTTCAAGAAGGAAGATTGTCTACTTTGTTTAAAACTTCATTTATGTTTACTATCAAAAATAAAGGTCTGAAAAAGTAAAAAAAATATTTACTGGACATTTTAGGAAATAAGTAAAATACATGTGATTTGCAAAGTACAAGGAAAATATCACAATAATAATCTGGGAGGCAGTGTCCATAATGGTTAAAATGTAGTTGTTGGATCCACTGCATGGTTTATATTCCTGCCCCACCACTACTAGCTGGGTAACCTCAAGCAAGTTACTTAACCTCTCTGGGCCTTGCCTTCTTATCTATAAAATGAGCAAATAATAGTGCCCACATTATAGGACTGCTGGAGGGTTAACCAAATATATAAAAAGTTTAAAACAATGTAAGTCGCTATTTGTAAGTTTTGATTACTTAAACCACCACAAATGTAACTCCAACCATGAAAGTGTTTTATGAAAACAAAGGTTTTCAGATGGAAAATTCAACTGTGATTTGTAATTTTATTACTAATATGAGTGATTGTGTTATTACCTCTTTGTCATAAGGTTTTATTTCTTTAGATAAGCATGAGCACCATAAACGGCAATAAGGTAGGCTTACACGGAACTGGCTTAACTTTACAACATTTTGAAAGAGCACGTTTTCCTCTTCACAGTGAGACCTCTGGAGACCATTAGAGCAATCCCCTGAAACAGACAGAGCCTCTATCTCCCTCTGTGGGAACCCTAACTCATAGCTCCGTTCTCAGTGATCTCTTTCGACACAAACCCGAGGATCTGGAGAAGACAGTCCTGTCAAACAGGTTATGACTTCAGGACTCCAAAGAAAATTTTTATGAAGATATAATATCTCTGTGTGGAATGCACAATATCCTTTAAAAAAAAAAAATCTGGCCTCTTTTATAACTCAGATAGCCAGTGTTTGAGTAAGAAGGTCGAAACCAATGAAGTATAAAACCTTGGGCAGAACTCCTAATCTTTTTAAGGTTCCCAGACAATGATGTCAACTCCTCTTCAGCTCTGGACAATTATCACTTGATAGTCTTTGAATCAACAATAAAATGGAAATGGAAGAGATAGTCTGACCTGGACCTTAAGAGGATGCTGTAGAGGGCTTACAACGATTACCTGAGGAAAACGCAGGCTGATGGGCACTAAAGCAAGGGATTAATAGATTCAACAGCTGCTTGCTGAATTTCTCTGAAAAGAGGTTTGAAGGACAGTGGCAGAAAGAAATGAGAGAAAACATAAATGGCTCGTGAGAAAGAGCCAAATGGCCTTTTCCTGTTTCCTAAGAGACTGAATCTCCTGTGCTGTAGAATGCTATTTCTTATAAAAGCTTCTGGAAATGCACTTTCTTACCAAAATTCAAAGCAGGGCCACAAATCATTTATAGGAGACAAAAAACAATAAGTAGTGTCAGCACAGAGGAATATATTTTACTTTGCTCTGCCATGAGGAATTATGGTGGGTTGTGATGAGTGGAATATAAAGTAACATAAGTTGCCTGTTGACAACAGAGTTTGAAATTATAAAATGTAAAACCAATATATTTCCTGCACACTATGAAACAGCTGGAATATTTTTATGGCTTCTAGCAGGATACCATGCCATCTCTCAAAACCCTATAATTCTGTAAGCACGGTAAGTGCATCCCGTTATTTATTTTGCTTGTTTACTGGGCTTCAAGGATTTCGAAGGCAGCATTGCATAAAATCAAATGTAAAGAAAGTGACCAACACTCAATTGTGCTGTCTTCAGGAACATCCAGTCCTGGCTCTTTGTAGGGTAGCCTGAACATTATGTTCACTGTGCCAATATTCCTGGGCAGCATGCCAGCTTTTTCCTATAGGAAGAGGAAAAACAATGACTCAATCGAAAATGTTACAGGAATGTTTTCCTCCATAGTCTATGTAGAATTTAAGGACAAAAATTGTCTTTTATGAGGTTGACAGCATAGGAGTTCAAATAATATCGCTTTAAATGACAGATGGTGATAAGCAAGTCAACACTTCTCTCTCATGTGCTAGACATTACAGGTGTTGTAACTATTGATCCGCATTAATGCAGGGCGCTAACAAAAGACAGGAAGTAAAACTCTGTGCCGAGCCTAAGCAATGATTAATTTTATCATCTTCATTTCGGTTGCTTAATCTAAACCCATGCATGTCAATCAATCAGTAAAAACTAGTTTGATTGCTTTTATGTTTTGGCTGTTAATTTGTTGAAGCTTTTATGCCTTAACCAGATATTACATTTTCAATTATTATCTATAGTCTGAACTCTTGTGATGTAGAATTGACTGGAAATTTGTCGGGGCTTTGGCAATGCAAACGGTTAGTGATTTGAAGCACAAATGCGGCTGCAGATGAGCAGATCGGGAGGGGTCTGGGGTGAATACCAGGTAATGCTCTGCTTGGGTATGGAGAGAGCCACCTTACCCTGAAATAAATTCCTGATGCATGAAAGGAGCAGAGAATCTAGGCAAATATACTCGCCCTGTTTTATACAGAGGCCTTTTCTTTCCTTTGTAGCCTGAGGAATTTTGTGAGGGTAAGCATTGCCCTTCACACAGCAGTTTGTCAGCTGTCAGCAGCTCCTGACATGACAAAAATCCCAAAGCAGGGGTACCGGGGACGCGTAATACAGAAGTGCCCAGTTGTTTGAGTTGAAAAGAGAGGAAACATCAGATGTTACTTTCAAACAAAGACCCAGTTTCATGCTTAACACCACAAAGATAACTTGGTTTTCTGTTCTTAGGATTAAAAAAAATAATAAAAAAATCTTTGTTCCTTTGAAGAACAAGCTATGTGAAATGAATTTTAACCAGGTTCTGCTAATATCTATCAGCACACAGCATTTCATATTGCAGATAATAAGAGTCTGGAGAAAATGACAGGCGGGAGGAAGGGGAATGTGGAGGCAAGTGCCAGTCTGCAGTATTCAGGTCAGACAAGGGTTTAGAAGGCCTTTGGGGATGACGGCGTGATTGGTGCTGAGGGTGAGTGCCCATTTTCGGAGCTGTGGATTTTTTTCAATTTAAAAATACATTAAACCAAGAATTTGGGGGTCAATTCTGCTTTTTAAGATGCCCACTTATAAAGAAAATAAATGCTGTCGATGCAGAGAGGACTTAATCATTAATGAATGGGGTATGAGGCTCATTATTCACAGCAATAAATATCATATATCAGTAAAGTTTATGGAGACCTTCTCCTCCAGGCACGACAAAGAAGTTATAATTCCACTTCACTTAGATAAGGAGGAAGTCAAGATTGTACCAATAAAAAAATGACATGTCTTCCAAAAGACAGGCTGTTATAAGAGGTAGTGTGTGTGACATCTGTAGATGGAAGGATCGACAGTGTTTGGACAATAAAAAGTAGTAGAACCATGAAGGTTTGGTGAAAGATTTAGGTTTTAGTATCTTTCTGAAGATAATGTTTTTAGATTGCTTTATAATACTAGAGAACTTTAAAAAAATGTAAAAGGAAAATGCCTTGGCCACAGCTGGTGGAAATAAAGAAATAAAAGCATGAGATCCATTTATTAATACTGGTAGCTGTTTCTTGGATACTGAAAAGAAAAATCAAAAAGCCAGAAGCTAGATCAATGCACACCTCTAATAGGAGGTTTTTTTCTGCCAAATTCTCCACTAAGGAAAATGAGTTAGAAATGACACTGCACTGAGATTGACCGTTGGTACAGCAACCATTTCTGTATTTCCCTGTACTTTATCTTTTTTTTTTTTTTTTGTATATCCCTACCATCCTTCAGAGTGTTTTTTTTCAGAGTTAGCTATGCAGAGATAAAAACAAGTAAATTTAAAGATAAGAAAAGTGATGTGACAAAGGGCCTAGGGTAAATCAGAAGATCAAAGGGCAAACCTAAAGGCTAACTCACCATCCTGCCTTGAGCTGTGAGGTTAACTTCCCTGGGCTCTCTTCCTCATCTGCAGAGGAAGGCTTTTGCATTAGGCTTCTCTGAGACCCTTTCTAGCTTGTCATTTGGCAATTTAAATGTTCTTCACGTTATTCCAAGGGCAAAATCATCAATGATGCATGCACGACATAGGGTGGCTTTTTAACAGCACATGCAGAAAGTGATAATAATTTTAATTGAATTTTGTTGTGTTTCCTATTAATCTTGGAATGAAACTGCTATGTGTTAAGGCAGCTATAGAGGATATAGCATCTCAGAAAATAATTATTGTGCAAGAAAAATCCAATTTATTCTAAAATTTTGCATTAATCTCATGCTAGGTAAAAGGATACTAAACTGAGGTTTAGTATTTACGGGTTCCGATATTCCTCCCAGATTCTGGGCAAAGCTTTCATTTTCCATTACTCCAAAGTGAAGGGAGGATTTGGGTTAAACGATTTCTTAGATGACTTTACAATTCCCTTTTCATGATGTCCTGAGAGAGAGTGTGGTGTAATGAGAAAATCTGGTCTTTTCAGTTTGCAAGCTCTGGACTTGAATCATGAGTCGTGTGACGTTAGACACACTGGCACTCTGAACCTCTTAGCTTTTAGGATTATTCCCAGCATAAGAATGCACATAAAGTATGTGGGGGGGGGGGATATATGTAACTGGAATTTAGGGAATGCTAGTGATTATTATGGAGCCTGCTCTGATTTCCCTTTGACTGTGAGCTTGTGGACCCACTTTTATATACAATAATCTGTCTGGAAGGAATCATCATAATGTTCATTATACAGCAAAAAGCCCTCTGATCTGTATGTTAGCATCTGAGTTTAACTTGAAACCCCAATCAAATCCTTGCAGGTCTTCAGAGCCCTTGGAGACTGCCTCTGCAATCTTGTTCACAGCAAAGAGCAAAGTCTGAAATACTGTAACTCTTACAGAGTAAACCCAAGGGACACAGCTCCACCTTAGCAGAGAATCCATATAAGCCAAGACTGACTACTGAATAAATCAAGAAAATGAAATGGTTCCACTGAAAGGGCTCCCAAGCTGCCCTCTTGGGAGTAAGTCAGATGGGCACACATCCACCTGTCTGTCTATATAATGTCCATTTCACCCAAATTATGCAACAGACATAACCCTAGAGCCAGAGCCTCTCACATATCAATTCTGCACTATTAGCTGGAAAAAGAAAATACGTTTCTAGAGAAAAAAATATGGCAAATAATTACGCTTCTTAATAGCTAAGCGTATTGAATGCATGTATCGTATTTGTAGTATATTTCTAGGGAGGGAAAAACCAAAATACCAATTTACACTTTCCAGAAATTAAGAACATATCAAATGGTTTGATTTTCATTCTGTGTTTTCACAAAGTGTGCTAACCTATGTATTAATGATTTAGAAATTCAGACATGGAAGACAACGTTGAGATCATGAAGTCTATTGTTGTTTTTAGAGGAGAAATCTGCTTTAAAAATAGTTGCCTTCACTTCACCTCCCTGAAGTTTCCCATGTCCCTTGATTTACTTCAGACTTAACGTTTTATATACAACTTGGTCACTGAAGTAAATGTTCCACAAGTATTAAGTGACTTATGCATTCACGTCAACATTCTTCGATGCCATTTCCAAATTGCTGCAAGTTGACTGCACCTTAAAGAAATATCGAGTGATGAAATTCAAAGGGTTCAGATATAAATTATGCTTTTATAGACAGCCTATGCTTGACTATCAAGTGCTTAATTCTCTACCATTCTGAAAGAGTAACTCTGTATCTCAGATAATGATACTTGTACCTAAAGTTCTATCTAGTCAATGGGAAGAAAAGTGATGGATTTGGTTATGTTCCACAATAATTTGACCTTGTCTTTGTATGTTCTTGTTTAAACTGATAGCTACCTTATTTCTCTGTAATGACCACTTCTGTGCTTTATGTTCATATTCTTACATCAGGAATTTCAGTTTGCTCTATCATTCATAAATCATGTATGCTAAGTTAAGACTGTGATATAAATCATTTAGACTGGCTAAAATTGTGAAATAAAAAAAGTTGTGATAGGTAATATGCATTTTGTCACATTTTTTTTAATAAAAATAAAATAAGCATATCAAATGCTCGTATTGCTTCTTAAACAATGGAAATAAAGAAAAAGTCAAATATCTTTGATGTAGATAATTATATTAACTAGATAACATGTGTTTCACTTTTTAATTATCACAAGTAAATATTTAGGGCTATATTGTTGATTTTTTTCCTTCCTTCATAGGATCACTTCTTTAAATTAAAAGCTGTATTCTATGCTTTAACTAGAGTGGAGAAAGTCAATTCTTTCTTTGAAACTGTTTAAGGTTTACTGTTAATAAAAGAATATACTTAATATAATGCCTAACTGCGTGATGTTGATCTTGTTTTCTTCATTTCTTTAACTTGTTAGAAGATAAAGATGTCATCAGGCTTTAACAGTATAATTAATTTATTGTGAATTACTTAGCTCTTCACAAATAGATCTCTTACTTGTCATTTACTATCCTTACAAAATGTATTATATTAATGTATTGTAGTCAGTGTCCAGATCTATAGATGAAGGCACATCATAAATATTAAATACAGTTAGTTTGCCTTAATTTAAATATTAGATGTGGCATGTGATTTTTAAAGGATAAAGAAGTTCCTTATGATATTAGATTGATTTATACTAGTGAATATGCCTTTATTGTTTGAAACAAATGATTAATCTTTCTTTACCAAAATTGCTGTTATGCTTTTTCAACTAGGCATTTTAATTTTCACATTGACAACCAGTTAGAAAGAATTTATTATAAATGATCAAAGCATATGCTTGATAGGCTGGTTTCTTAAAATGACAAGTAGGACAGTTTTGTAATAGAGAAAAGTTGATGTGTGCTTTAATCTCCATATTTTGATGAACTGCACACCACATTGCCTTAGTTGAAATGCATTTTGTTCTTAAAGCTTTCACTAAGTGTTTCCTTTTTAAATACTTTGTCAGGTAAAGGAGATGCTCTGGATGGAATTTCTCACTAATGGTGTAGTAACTGTATCACTACTTAATATGTACAGGAAATTGATTTGTTTTTCTAATATCTGACCCTAATCTTGAGTTTATAAATTGAAAGAAAAGTGAAAACAGAAAAAAGGAAAGAAATATTAAAATTTTCTTTTTGACTATTTTAATATTCAGGGGATTACTTATAAAATTTAAGTCAATTAAAAAAAAAAAAAAAAAAGAAAAAGAAAATCTTAACAACAGTATTCAGAGTTGTCCAGAAAGGAAAAGGCCTGGCCTGGTGGAATCAGAGCAGAAACCAACAGATGATTTTAGACAACCAGGCAAACCCTCCACTTTAGATATCTGAAACAGGTAGGAATTTTCCTATGCTTTTTTAGGTACATAAATATCACATTTCTTTATGTTTCTAAAAAAATCATATCTATCTCCAAGCTCCAAATGGTCAAGGTTCGTGAAAATTTAATATTTTATTCCAGGACTTCCAGTGCTTTTGTTCAGAAAAAGTGGTGGGGAGGCCTCTGATGGCAGTTTTTATTGATTACTGTTGAGTTGTTCATTGTTTAGGCTCACAAGATTCTTATTAACGCAAATGACTCCGTTGGTGTCATAGCAGGCTCAGCCATCAAGGACTTGGTCCCAGTTTCCACAGGCATGATAATTTTTTGGTCAGAGAGACCTGAATGAGGGCATGAATCCCCACCAGTCACATAGCAGCAGATCCACATAACTCCTGGGACCAGTCACTTGTTCCCCCAACTCAGACCTCAAAATGCAATTCATCTCTTTGTAGTCAGATCACTCCTTTCTTCTGACCACCTAGTTTCCAGCCTTTCTACTCTCAGATAATTCACCTTGATTTTCTCAGTCTTCTTAGTGCCTTTTTAAAAAAAGCCTGCCTGCTGTTGTTTTCCAAATACCTAGCAACATGACTTTTCTTAGTCTTGAAACTCAAAAGCTTTCAGTAATTCCTGGCACAGGAAGCAGAGAAGCCATGAGCAACAGTCTTGTCTGCATCTCTTGGATGACAATATCATCTTGTAATTCTTTGAAAACATGAAGCAGAAAAGAAAAACTGATAACTGAGTTCTTCATCATTAACTCCATTCCATGTTCATCTCAGGGCATTTGACAGAATAAAAACTCTAGGGAAAGGAAAACCTAGTGGAAATCAAGGGATACCAGAACAGAAGGAAAAGGTTAAGATTTAAAATGTGAGTTCAGAGGGTATATCAGAGATTCCCATTGCAACTGAGAAGAGAAATGCCAAAAGATTAGAGCTGGCTCAAATACTATTCCTCTCCTTAGATCCCTTCCCAAAATCAAAGTGGAGTTGGCTTTTTTCCCCAGTTTTTTTTTTTTTTGCTGGGACAACAAAAAACAACAGCTATATTTGAGAATTTGCTATGAATTTAGGCACTATATACAGCTAAGTGCTTTACATGTGTTATTTCCTTTAACCCTTACAAAAACTCTGTGAGGTAGGTCTATAATCTTTTTCCTTTTTTATTGATCTTTTGACTGTAAGTGAAAAAAAAAAAAAAACAACTAACTCAAACTGACTATGTAATAACCAGAGTCTAGAGATAGAGTAGGCTTCAGGTGTATCAGATTCCTCAAGAGCATCATCGAGGAACTTTCAGTCTTTCCATCCTCCCTTGACATGTTGGCTTCATTCTAAGCTCATAAGCCTCATGGTCATGAGCTACCTGCCACTAGCAACAAAGCATAATTCCTTCTCCACATTCAACAGAACTAGCCACTTTTCTATATCTTATTGACCCCAAGTAGTTCAGGCCTCTCCATCCATGAAACAATTAATGGTAAGATGCCTGGAGGGCAACAAATATCTTAGATGAATCATCAAAAGTGGAATGATTTTTGGGATCCAACCACAATGACCACTGTGTGCCCATTTTATACATGGGGGAACTGAAGAGCTAAGCAGCTAAGTGATTTGCACAAGTTATAAGAGGAAGACACAGGTCTGTCTCGCAACAAAGTACATGCTATTAACCTTTGTTCAATAGCACTTGGACAAATTCTCAAGGTAGGAGAGGAGTTCTCAGAACTCAAATTTAGATGCTTATTTATAAGACCAATAAGAGACCAATAAGAGAGATCTACCCAAAATCACCATGTTCTTTCAAATATGAGAAACTAAACAGATCAGATTACTTATGTAAGGGGACACTGTGATACTGTATTTGTAGCACTTGGGGTGCCTTTGAGTTTTTATGTTTATGTATTGCAGTGAAACGTAAAGGAGGCATGGAAGGAACAGTGAAAGTTATGACCAAGAGAAAGTACAATAATTGTTTACACAGCTTTCTTTGAAAAAAAGATTTCTGTGACTGTTTTAACTACTACTCAACTCATTCCTACCATCTGAGTTGCACTCTAAGTTTTCAAAATAAATGAAGAAAATATTTATTTTAGCAAAATGTTTTATTTGCCTACTTCCAAAAAACTCAAAGTGGCCAAATAAAAGTCATCATTCAAATTCAAATCATTTCTTAAAGGTCATATAAATAACTGATTCTATTAACTACTGAATCAATAAGGTAGAGTCTCCTTCTGCACCCTGGGAATTACGTGATGGATCTTCCCTTTTCATCAATAACTCTGAATAGCTGTGTTAATAAATACTTCATATTTCTCATCACAGATTTATTTGTCACTAGTAGGAAGACTAGAGGAACCTCCCAGATCCCTGATGCAATTCACTGTCAATATGAATTTAGGAATAAAGACTCAAAGGAACCCTTGCCCCAAAGGACAAAAATGCAGCCCATTAGGAGAAATGTAATTATTCTGAATTTAAAAATCAGTCTTCCATTTTTCCTTAACTTTTTCATTCCTTCTTTATGTTATTCATAAGAACACTATGTTCCGAATGATTTTCAATTTTTCCTAATTATGTACTATTTTTCTGCTCTTTTCCCATTTTATTTATCCATTCTTCTTCCTTGTATGTTGTGGGCACGCTATCAGTTAAAGTTCACAGATATTTTTTCTTCTGTAGATAAATAAGTCATATAAACAAGATAATTTTAAATAACTTCTATTGAAATTATTATTGCATGATGTTTTAAAACTCATTCTCCTATTTGACAAAGTATATGTATTTGAACTTTCAGATAAAATGATAGAATTTAAATGCCGGGATCATTTCCTTTTATGTGTGTGTATAATCAGAACGGTTAAAACTTACTACAAAATTAATACCTTCCAGTGATCTTAACTTGGCTTGTATATTAGTGACAAGAAACTCTGAAATTGATGGAAAAGAGGGACTGCTAAAAAATCCGGGTGAGTATACAGATAAGCAATTTATTTTCTAATGAAACCAAAGACAAAAACAAAGAGACTCAGTTTTAATGACTAACATTTAGAGATGTCACTTTCTGGTTTTTATTTTTATTTTTTAGACATTCTCATGACTATAAATGATATCTCACTGTTGTTTAATTTACATTTCCCTGATGACTAATGATTTTAAACGCCCTTTTCACAAGCTTTGTGACCATTCACATATCCTTTTGTAAAGTCACTAAGTTCTCTCTTTTTTTTTTTTTGATTGCTTATCTTTTTATTATTGATTTGTAGGATCTTGTTAGATATTCTGAATTCTTTTTTTTAACGCCTACACCACCTGATCTTCCCAGGTGGTTTCCCATCCAAGTACTAAACCAGGTCCACCCTGCTTAGCTTCCGAGATCAGATGAGATCGGACACGTTCAGGATAGCATGGCCATAGACTATTCTGAATTTTTTATATTCACATTATTTTGCTACAATTATATTTTCCCAGTTTGTGGCTTGAATATTCATTTTAATGGTGTCTTTTGAGGAGCAGATATTTTTCATTGTAATGAGGTCTAATTTACCTATTTTGTCTTTATGATTAATACCTTCTGTATCTAACTACAACAGTTTTGCCTTTACCAAGTTAATAAAGATAGTCTCCTAATGTTTTCTTCAAGGACCTTTATGGTTCTGAGTTTCACATTTGCAACTATAACCATCTTAAATTAACATTCATGAGAGGAATGAGGAATGGATTACAGTTCATTTCTAATTGCCCCATCAACATCTGTTAAAAAAGAAGTTAGTTATCCCTTTTCAAATTGACTTGGTATTTTTATCAAAATTCAATTTGCTATATGTGTGTGTCTATTTATGAAATTCTAGGTTTCTCTCACTAATCAATTGCCTAACATTGTGCTGAAGTTTACAGTCTTGATTGTCATAGCTTTAAGTCTTGAAATCAGGGAGTATAAGTTTTTCAAATTATTTTTTTTAGTGTAGATTTGGCTATTCTAGATTCTTTGTATTCTGTGAATTTTAGAATCAGCTTGTTTATTTCTTCCCAAAAAGTCTGCTGGAATTTTGATAAATATTGCTTTGATTTTATATATTGATTAATGGAAAATGAGCAGTATCGGTTCTACCCAACAATAACATTTTATATTTTTCCATTTTAATATTCTTCAATTTCATTCAGCAATGTCTTATAATGTCAGTGAAGAGCTCTTTCCCATATTTTGTTAGACTTGTTTCTACATATTTAATGCTTTTTTGATGTTATAAATGCAATTGTTATTTCAATTTTTTACTTCAATTGATCATTGCTATTTTACAGAAATGTAATTGATTATTGTATTCGATTTTTAATTTGAATATTTGTCTTCTTGACAAATTGATCTTTTTACCAATATAGAATATCCTTCTTAATCTCTGATAATTCTTTGTCTTGATATTAATATACCATTCGTTTTTTTATATTTAGTATTTACATGGTATATATTTTTATATGTTTTCATATACCTATCTGTGTCTCATGTAAATAGCTCACAACTGGGTCTTGCTTTTAATCTAGTCTACAAATCTCTGCCATTTAAGAGAAGCATTTAAGCAATTTATATTTAATACGATTATTAATTTTGTTGTTTTAATTTCCCAAATCGGTATTTGTTTTATATTTATTCCATTTGCTTTTGTGTTTTTGCAACTCCTTTCCTGCCTTGTTGGGGGAGAAATGGATATCATTGAAAATTTCTTTTATTTCATCTATTGATTGTTAAACTATACATTTTATGTATAATTTTAATAGTGAATCTGAATATAATATGCATATTTAAGTTATCATATTTTCTTTCAAATAATAGTACACAAGTCAGTATAAACAGTATAAAACTGTATGGTAGTAGCTCATGTACACCCCATCCTTTGGGTTCTTTTTGTCTTTAATTTTACTTCTATACGTGTTAACAATCTCACAACACACTGTTCTTATTTTTTCTTTAAACACTTGGTCTTTTAAATAAATACATATAACTAACACATAAAAAAATCAGAAGAAAAGCTCCCGACTTTCATTTGGTTTCATTCTCTTCAGCCTGAAGAATTTCTATCTGCATTTTATATTGCGAAAGTCACTTGAAGATAAATTATTTTTTTCTATCTGAAAATCTCATTATGTTGCCTTCCTTTACGAAAAATATTTTTGCCAGATATAAAATTCTAAATCGACAGGTCTATTTTGTTCTTTCATCACATTCAAGATGTCTTTCTTTTATCTTATAGCTTCCATTATTTGTAATGAGAACTTATCCAACCTCTCTATTGCTGTACACTTGTACATGTGTCTTTCTTCTCTGGCTACTTTTAAGCTCTTTATCTTTGGTTTTTAGGAATTGACTAAAATGTGGTTTTCTTTGTTTATCCTACTTGGATTTACTAAGTGGCTTGGATCTTTCATCAATTTTAGAGTATTCTTAACTATTATTTCATCAGCTATTACACCCCATTTTCCTTTTCTTCTCGTTTTTAGACTATTTGATATTTTCCCACAGATCTCAGATACTCTTTGCTTTTTTATTACTCTTTTTTTCAATGTAGTTATTTTCTTAGACTATTTCAAATTTACTTAAAGCTTCTTCTGCTGTAGGCAGTCTGCTTTTAAGTCCACCTAATAAATTCTTCCTGATGTTATATTTTTATTTCTAGCATTTCTACTTACTTTGATTTTTAAACATTTTTTGCAATTTCTTCTAAAATTTACCATTTCTTTTTGAATGTTGCACAACATTTCTACTATATCTCTTATCGGTTTTATCACATATATTTTTAAAGCTACTACCTTGATGATTCCAACACATAGTCCATCCATGGATTTGCTTTTATTGACTATTCTCTCTCTTGACCATGGATGCCATTTTCTTGCCTTGTGGTGTGTCTTATAAGCTTAAGTGTATGCCGGACATTTTATATGAGATGAGTAGAATCTAAAGCAAATAATATTTACCTCCAGAAAGGTGCAGGTTTCTTTTTCTGTCAGTCTACTAGAGGTGGGATGACTGGGTTAGCTGGGTCTGAACTTTGCTGCTGCATTGATTCAGTTCACCACTGGCTTCAATATTTTGAAGGTGAGATTACAAGTTTCTTATCCACAGGGACTGAGATCTGATCACTGACAACACTCCAGAGATCTAGATCTGTCTTTGCTTCAGAGCCAATCCACCAACTTTCAGAACTGTTGAGGGTATCATCATATGGTACCACCCTGTTATAAGATTTGGGGGTTACTCTTTACAGTGTCTTTGCTCTCCAGTCTTACCACCAACTACTTTCTGTACCTCAGGAGATAGTTTGCAACTTTACCCCTGTCTTCTCTATTCTTTAGAAAGCAGAGGGCTGTACACTCATAAAGAGCCTCAGTTCTTTGGAGTGGTTTTCTTAGCTCTCTTTCCTACTCTCACTCAGTCTTTGATAAGTAAAGCCTGTAGTACCTGAAATGTGTGTTCTCTGAGCTCTCCTGCCAGGCCCACACTCTTTTGCATATAAAAGTCTAGACTGCCCCAAGAGGTTTATTTTACCTGCATAACATCATATTTATCCTAGTAGGATGCATCCCTGAATCTTTATTAAGAGAGAACATCACATCAGTACTTAAGAAAAATCTGTTTTAAAAAATTATGCAGTCCACACAAAGTTTGACAGTACATAGTTTAGTTGATACTAGTTTTATTAGATGGAGTAGAATGTATTAAAATATCATTATTTTAAATACTCTAATTTTATAACATAGATAGCTTCTTGGCCTAGTGGAACTCTGTCACAAGGTGATTCCTGATTATATTCTTTGCTTCTTCATCGCTTACTAATGAAGCTTGGGAGCATCAAGTGACTTCATTGCTTCAATTTACTCAGTCTATTCATTGTCCAGTCCAGGGAGAAATTTAAGAATTAATAAGGCTCTAAAGTACTTTGAAAACCTTTAAATGGGTACTATATAAATCTAAGCAGTCATTACCATAGACACTTTCTAATTTTAAAATTATTTTTATAATTCAAAAAAATCATAATAGTCTCTTCAATTGTATAGTATTCATCACCATGCAGATGAGGACTAGCTAATGATTCATGAATCTACCTTCTCAATTTCTAAACAAAACACTAATAAAATGCAAAACTGGCTCATTTTAATTTTAGAACATAATGATATCTACACATGGGAGCCTGCGTACAGCATTTCAAATCTTGGAAGGAAAATACAGTTTATAGAATTCTAGCTGGATATAATAGTCCACTTAAATCAACAGTAGTCTGTGGAATCGCATTTGAATTGTGCCCCCCATGCTTACTATGGGAAAGAAGAAATCTCTCATATCATCATGGAAAATGAAGTGCGACTGGTGGTTATAATGCTTGATAAGGACTCTGTTCACTTTGAGAATAGAATTATTAGTGTGTTTGTCTCATAGCACAGTAGGGCCATTGAGAAGGCTCCTTTCCATAAGCCCCTGTAAGTGCTCCAAAGAGAAAAATTAAGCTCCAAATGGGAATATCCATTAGTGAAGCACCTGAAAAAAAGCTAATTTAGAATTAGGATATTAAAAACTAAGGTAGAAATGAAATCAAGTTTCTAAAGAGTGTTCATGTTTCCTTCCATCAAGGCCCATGATTGAACACACTATGGTATGTAAAAAGAACAGTAACTTAACCTAATCAGTGCCTGTGTTATACATGGCAGTTCACCACAGTGTCTGTCTTCACCCTTGGAACATTTTACTAATTGTCAGTAGAAAGGCTTCTTTTAAATTCTGCTGTGTAGTGTCTTAAGGAGAAATAAGTATGCTTTTAAAAGTCATGAAAATCTTCTATTCTCAAAGCTACATTTTACAGTTTTAGGGATCTTAATGTTTTGTTATATCATGAAAAACTATTCATATTCTCCAATAAGAAATGCACTAGATCAGAAGTCTCCAAACTGTTATGGTATACTCCTATTAGTAAAATGATGTTGAGCAAAATCCCCCAAATACGTGCATATTTATTTATAAATTATATGTATGTACTATCATTATTAACTAGTAACTAAAAGCAGACTATACACTTGGGATTACAGCCATCTCTGATGATGATATGCATAAGCCAATGTTTGAAACAGTCCTCTTAATAATTTCAGTTTTGTTGTCTAACTACTTGTAAGATCTTTTTACATGTTGTTTGATTTTTCACGAATATTGGCTGTTGTTGAGCTCACTTTAAAAGTAATAGTGACAGCTCTGCCAAAGTCTAGTTGTTTGCTTGTTTTTGCATTATGAGTATAACCTTTAATCCATGGCTTCTCTACCAGAATCTTTTAAACTCACTTGCACTTTCTAGTGAAGAGTGGTCTTTTGTTAAAGCAGGTGATACAATGACTTCCTAAACCAGGCATGCATAAACTACAATATGCCATGATAGACTGAATATTTGTATAGCATATGTGACATATGACAATGCGACAGGGCCTAGTTCATTTTACATGCTAAATATTAGAAAAGATTTATTCCTTATTTTTAGATAAAAAGAGGGAAATTCTAGTACTTTCTGTATTCCATCTTGTTCATCCACTGGATTGTGTGCCTCCCCTCCCCTCCTTTGGAGCACACTGGCTTAAACGACTTATATTTGAAAATGTAAAAACAGAACATGATTAATGGAAAGAAAAATGCTATTATTAATCCTCAAATACATCATACTCCAAGTAAAAATCA
Organism: Pteropus alecto; assembly: GCF_000325575.1. Lineage (NCBI taxonomy): Eukaryota > Metazoa > Chordata > Mammalia > Chiroptera > Pteropodidae > Pteropus > Pteropus alecto. Next base: position 45,573,372 of record NW_006436298.1, read on the forward strand.
AATTAAAAATCAAAAACGGAGGACAATGGAGGGAAGGATCAAACTACATTAATTTCTGATCTTTATCCAAAGAGACAAGAAAACTTCTTTCCCAGAAGAGAAGAAACCAGAATAACATATAGGGAGAGGTGATTCCAGGGATACATAAGCAGCATGCAGAAGACTGACATGGGCTGGAAGGGCAAGTACATGAAAATGAAGAGAAAAAAATAAGAATGCTAAAGAGAAGAAATTTGGATAAAAATCGGAGTTAGACATTCAGTGGAAATCAAACTGGGGGGAGGAAGGATACGTTCTAATTATAGGTGGGCCTAAGAATATGCTTTTGTTGTCCTGATACAGTTGTAACAAAGAGAAGGCCATTATTATCCTCCTCAGATACTGCCTTTAGCATTTATATCACTAGTAAGATCAAGTCATTGTCTGTAGGCACATTTAGTTACAGTGACTCAGTAACACCACTTTCTCACTTCTTATCCATATTTCTGTTTCAAAAAACAAATCCCTCTCTCCCTCTAAAGCTCAGAGCCCCTTTTGTACAACCCTGCTCCTTCTTACTAGTACCATCAAGACCCTAATTCTTAATTAGGCTTCTAGGCATCTTCAAACCCTCCTCACAGCTTCCACCCTATGCCTCCAAACAGGTATAGTTCTCTGCTCTCACAGAAAATGTTCTCTTGACCCAGCTTCCCTCTCTAGCTACTGCTATAATTTTTTTCCCTTTTTACTGTCAAACTTTTCAAATAAGCAGCCTATATCTGCTGCCTCTATCTTCTCTTCCATGCCCTGGAATCAGGCTTCTGTTCGTATTACTTTGTAATAAGTACATTCTACTCATCCAGTCATTACTGCAGCCTATTTACATTTCATAGCTGTCTCCTGTCACCTTTCTCCCTCTCTCTTTTTCCCTGCTATACCCCTAGCTTGGCCTTTTCTATTTTCTGCCCCTAATCCAGATTTCCTCCTTCCTGTATGGGATCTTCGCTGCACCATTATGACGGTTCTCTGTTCATAGTAATGTTCTCTACTTTAAGACACAGAACGTTTAATTCTTTATCCTTAAATTTCTCATATTTTTTCCATCCTCACTTGTCAAATCATTATGTCACATATGCAATAGACAGGACTGAATAAATATTTGTTGAGTGAATGAATAAATGAATGAACATGTGTTCTAGGCTGCCCTGGTATTGAAGTATCCTATTGTTCTGTCAAGACCATAGTTACCTTCTATATTTATTTTGATAAACTAAAGCCATTTGGTTTCAGCGGGTCCCTATATATAATGAAAGGTACCGAGCTACTTAAATCTATGTTAACTAGCCAGAAAAATCTTAAACTGAAATGTGTGATTACTAGCAATACACAGTAGGGTTGAATCAAATAGTTTTTCATGGTTGCATTCTCATGAACACTGCATGAGAAACTATTCTTTAGTCATGGTTTGTTACTCTAAATTATTCTATTATTATAGCACAGTAAATAAGAAAAATATTCATAAACATACACACTAGAGAAGAGTTACAAGAAATAGGTTGTAATACTTAAAAGTTATGAAACCTATGCATTTGGGGATGATCTTGACTCTCTTCTATTTCCAACTATGATAAATTTCAACTTGTTTTGTTCTTAGGTTGCCTGAAGCCTATGTGTGATAAAGCCTTTCAATTATCCAGCTGATATATTTAAGCTTTTCTCTAAGAGTGGCATTCACTACTTTTTCTTTCCAAGTGCTTGCCAATCGATACCAGCAGAGATGAACTCAAAGTCATGAATAAGGTGATTATGTGGCTTTTGTGCTTGCCTGACTGTGTTGTTTCCCTCCAGGGAAAACTTGACATGCCTGAGGTTCCTACAGTCCTTGCCACATCATATCCCTGAGTTTTGATTTGGCTGATTTACTAGAGAATAAAAATCACATAGACCCCTCTACTTCCTTCCAGCGCCTTATTCTTGAGGTAAGTTTAGCAGGATGTGAAATCTGTTGATGAGCCTTCCTTTCTGGTTAGAGGCCCTTGTCAGCCACTTTGGGAGCTACTAGTAGTCATTCCTTTTATGAAAAACCAAAATTCCATGTAACGACAATGTAAATGGTTACATGACATAGCCTTATTAAAACAATTATATAATGTACTATATCATTTATAGTATTCTTCAATTTTAAAATCCTTTTCTATTCCAGGAAGCCTTCTATAATTATTCTTTTACTTATGTCTTTTACCTCTAAACTTTTACGGAAAATAAAACTTTGCACTATACAGTACACGTGCTATTGTTTTCTTTTGTTGTTGTCAATAACATGTTCCTCCTTGAGGGTGGGGAGCATATCTTTTAGTTTAGATTTCTACATATTGTAAAACATGCAGTAGTGGATTAGCACTCGTGTGTCCACGGAACAATTAATGGTGGGGAGGAGTATGGAAGGTAGTGACCAAAGCAGTGACCAAAAGTATTAGTCGGGAATTTTCAAATGCAACTAACACAGACCCAACCTAAACTTGTTTAATTTCTTCTATCATTTGACAAATATTTATTGAGCATCTATTATGTGCAGAGACTGCCCTACATGTTTGGTATATATTAGTGCACAAAATAGACCAAGCTCCTCTACTCTCTGAAGTAGAGTGAGATGAATATTACACAATAAACATAATAAATAATTTAAAAATATGGAATGTTATGGGGGAGAAAAGAAAAAACAACAGGATAAATGGTCTTGAAGAGTTGGTAGGAGGAGATTTTAAGTCAAGGGAGGTCTCATTGCAAAGGTGATCATTAGGTAAAGACCTAAAACAGGTGATAGAGAGCCATGCTATATAGGTGTGTTCTAGGCAGAGATAGCAGTCAGTGCAAAATCCCTGGAGTACAATCACACCTGATATGCCAGATTCAAGGCCAGTGTGCCTACAGCAGAGTGAGTAAGGGGAAGAATAGAGAGAAAGGGATCAGAGAACTAATAAGGTATGTGTGTGTGTGCGGAGGGTGGGGGCGGGGTGGTTAGGAAGAGTATTATCTTGTGGGTTTCTTTAAGTAACTGGAAAGAAATGACATTTTAGTTAAGTGAAATGGAAATCCAATGCTAATGCAAGATTTTGAGCAGAGAAATGACAAGATCTGACTTCCATTTTAAAAGATTCATTCTGGTTTATGAGACAAATATCAAAGCAAGGAGAACAATTAAGAGGCTATTGTAATAATATGGTTGAGAGATAGGAGTGGCTTGAAACACAATGGTAGCAGTGTAAACCTATTTCAACTCTAGAAATGCAGTTTAGAGACTAGATATATTTGGAAAGTAGAATCAAGAAAATTTTCTGATAGATTAGACTTGAGGTATGAGAAAAGGAAGGAAACAAGGATAACTTCAAGAGTTTTGGCTTGAGCAACTAGAAGGTTGCAGTTGCCACTCAATTAAGATGGAGAAGGCAAAGTAAGAACAATTGTCAGGGGAAAGATCAGTAGTTCAGTTTAGGGCATGTTAAATTAGAAATTTCTATTATATATCCAAAGAGATATTGAGTAAACAATTGAATATACAATTCTGAAACTTGGATGTGAGATATGAGCTGGAGCATAATTATGGCTTTAAACCATAGTGGCCGACAGCAACCCACTTTCCAACTGCAAAATAATTAAATGATGCGACAGCTCAATGTCCATACTAACTTGTGTGAAATTATCAAGGTTGTGATTATAAGGGGAGACAGCTTGTGGAACTGCTTTCACCACCTTCTACTTATATTCTGAATATCTGTTTAACAGAAAAATCTACTTACACTGACTCCCGCATTCCCTAATTTAGTTTTTTCTCCAGTGAAATGAGTATCAAAAACTGAAGTATAATAGAAAGATATTTCCCTGAAAATGAAAGGGCTAGGTACTATGAAACTAATTTGGATGAAAAACAACAATACAATCCATCTCTCCTTTACAGGTAGGTATTTTGAGCAATGGTCAGAAGTTTGCTTTCTTAATTCTATATCAGTATCTTATATCTACAGATATCTGATTTTTTTTACAAGCCCCCCCTCCCCATACATATATATAGATATGTATACAAAATGTATGTTCTTGAAAACAATGCCTTAAATGCTCATTTATTACAACTGGATCAGTTTGACAAAAATAAAACACTGTTATCATTCACAATTATGGGCATAAAAATTAGGGATGTGTTTTTCCAATACTGATTTTCTAAAATGTTTACTTTAGTTGCTCAAAGATGTTGCTGGTATTAAATTTAAACCAATGTATAGTTGTGCTAATTTTTAAGTACCTTTAGTCTCATCGAACTGCACAAACCAACAGACACTAGCCTAAAGTTCTCATTGCCAAACATTTTGATTATATCTCTATAGCACAGGAGGCTTGGAATCAAATGAGTTTTTAAATAATTAGAAGCTGTAAAAATGTACAAACAAAGCAACAAGACTTTACTGTCCTGCATGGCAAAATAAAAAGCAGGAAACTACTGTTGCTTATTCATAAAACTGACACCAGGAATCAAAGGCTAAATTTGGTGATATGCAAAGGTTGTTCACCCTGAAACCAACCTAATATTTTAAGAAAAACACCCTGAAAATCTTCTCATATGCACGGTCAGTTTAAGAGCTATGAAATTTCTCTGCATTTTAGTTTCTCCCTTTGGAAAATAAGAATAACATTTTCCCCGAAAGGTGATAGTGAAAAACAGAGATTATGTTAAAGGACTTGGTAAAAAGTATTTATCTAAAATGTCATGCAACACCAATGTAAGAGTTATGTTATTAATTATAATAAAAATCTTATTTCCAAATATTAATTCTAATATTCAGCAGAAATAACACTTAATTGAAAATTCTATCAGTAAATCCTGATAAATATCCCATCAATAATTCTATTTAATGTTTATAACACTTATCTCTGCAAAACTTGATACATACATACACGTCTAAATCATTCCCTTTATGATATGAATACTGTTTTATGACCAACTCATTGGCCTTCAACCGCCTGATTTTGCAGAGTGTATCTTTTTAGAGAATGAAGTACAAGAATTTCAAAATATGTAACCTTACTGAGCTAACTTGGATGCTGACAGGAAAACCTTAGGCTATAATTATTCTAACAATAGCATCGAGTTACTAACTCTCACCACTTGGGGGTCAAAAGCTTCCCCTAGAAAGGCAAAGGTTTTTCAGTGAATATGAGGCAACGAGGCTCATAAAAAATTCATTAGATTGCCCTTCTCTTTTTGTGATAAGACAGACATAAAATCAGGAATTTTCCCAGTAGATCCTTCTCATAGCATTTAGAAAATGAACTTGGAAACACACACACACACACACACACACACACACACACACACACACACACACACACACGTGCGCGTGCTGACAGAGTGTGTTGAGTTTGATGAGAGAGTTGTAGGTAAAGCATGTCACAAGCCTCTGATCAAAGGTGCCATGCATTCATTGGCAGCCTTTTTTAATGCAAAGGACCGCCATATGCATGTGCTAGGAACTGCCACTGCTGACAGAGTTATGGGAAATGTGGGTGGAATGTCGAGTATGTAGAGCACAGGCCTATAATTATTCACAAAACTTCAGGAAATAAACATTTACTTTCAAAAAATTGTTTTCAGCTGCTTTAAAGCCAAGTGACAGCCAAATTACAGTTTGGGGAAGGAAAAGTTTCCATTTTCTAATTTGATGCATTTTGTTGCATCGTACTACATTATCCAGAATCAAGGCTGCCACATCCTGTCATGCTTCAAACCACAGGCTGAAAGTTCCACACAGCTGAAAGGGCTGTTTGTCCAGTCACACAATGTGCTAAGTATGCTGTGAGAAAAGTATTCGGGGACTTAGGGCAATTCTTTTGGTTAACATTCCAGGGATTTCCACAAGAGCTTTGGGCTGTACATGCTGTGGCTACTCCTTCGGCATTTTCTTTGTGCCAAGCTGTGATATGTTTATGGAAACTCTGCTGGCCCTGCCTAGAAACTGCCCCAAATGCACATTCTCCCATGGCTTTGCTGGGAAAGGAGGATGAGAAGGTAGGAAGGAGAAAAGGTGGGAATACAAACAGCAAGTCTTGGGTTCTCACAAGCTGACTGGTAGCTGTCAGGAAAATAAATAAGGGGCTGATATCTGACAGTCTAAGAAGGAAGAAAGGAAATTAAGTTTTTATTAAAAGAGCTAACAACAATGCTATCAGCCAGGCAGTTTCCTATTGCCTGCTGCGTCTAGTGATGAGGACTCCCAGTTCTGTAAATGACAGACTGTCAGAAGTGGCCTATAGATGCTCAGTAAGAGGTCCACAGAAGCTCCATTCTACTGTAGCTCTTACCCTCATAAGACATTTAAGATGCTCTAACCAATTAGGCATGAAAAAATTAAAAATCCTACATGCTTTGCTTAATTCGGGGCCTTGAGCTAGATTTTCCTACATTAAACCCCAGACCGTGATCAATTAGAAATACGTATTCAAAAGAAAAATATTTAATAACAAGTATTTTACACACAAAAGAATGAAGCTGAAAGTTCTGACTGAGATTAATGTTTATTACAAGAAATTCAAATAATATTCCGTGACTCCTTCTCATTAAAATCCTATTTTAATGTTACCATTTACTATAACTGAGCAACTTAAAAAACAAATTAAAAAATTAAACATTAATTTCAAGTATTAAAAAAAAACTGATAATCTCTCCCTTTAGATTAATCCACTTGCCTGTCAAAGTTTGCTACACAATCAACTGTTGAAGTCAGTAATTTTTTTCACCCCAAATGATACTCACGCCTTGAAAATCCTTCACTCTTAAAATATGAATGGCTCAAATAATTTAGGATAAAACAAAATAGGAGATAAAGAAGACTAGCTTCAAATGAGGTAGACATCTTTATTAGCACAAATTAAAGTTTATAAGTACCTGTTTCCTTTAGGACACTGAATTGAGAACAACCAAGAGCTCTTACACTTCCCAATTTTAGTATGAAGAGTTCTGGGTTGCATTGAAAATGGATTTTTTTCCTAAATAGGTTTTCAAATTCAGATATTATGAGCAGTGTTTGGCTGATTACATGATTTGCAGTGGTGAATCTTTGAGTACTAGTGAAGTGGGAAGACAGGCAGACTTTGGTGCAGTCAAGTTACAAGTACAGACACTCCAATTTTAAATTTAATGGGTTATTGTGGTGTGTGGCAAGGGCTGAAACTTGAGTGAGAAATAAGAAAATAATTGTCTGAGGCATGAGAGCTATGTAGATTTGCTTTGGATTTAAAATAAAGTTGTTTTTGCAGGACCAAAAAACTATACTACATATTTTGTCAAAAATAATTTCTGATTTCTGAATTTATTTTCAAAACTCTAAGAAACAAATGTAACTCAAATCACATTTAAATTGCGATTTAAATGTGATTTGAGTTACATTTGTTTCTTAGAGTTTTGATAATCTTTGATGGAACAAAGTATGATAAAAATAAACAAATTTAGTTACAATAGGTATATTCTTTATTGAAATAGAGTACTTAAAATGAAGACTGTTCAGAATATCTACAACTCATTTAGTATATTCAACAGGAAACCTATGGTCATGAATTATTAAAATCTCTGAATAAAGAAATAAGTTCTGGAATATAAGACATTTAAATAAGTCTCAATAAGGAGTCTGATTAAGATGGTTCCATAAGTTCACACTTAAAGATATGACTTCTTTTCCAAAAACAGCAAAAGCAGATAAAAATCAATTTGAAATAACTCAGCCTGAAAAACAATATAAATATCTCCTTGTAGAAGTGGAAAAGAAATGGGAAGCAGTAGTGGAGCTTAACCTCAGTGCTTTCTGGGTTCTGGGATAGGTTGCCCAGAATCTTGGTTTCTGCAAAAGTTAACAGAGTTTAGAAGCCAGGACTTGAAGCTAAGACTCTGTTCAAACCCATCATAAAAAAATGTCAAACAAAAGTGCTGTTGACAACCAAGAGAATCAACAAGTAAAACACTGATTTATTCCAAATAAAATTAATTTTAGGGAACACTTTGTCTTTAAAATAACAATACTTATAATGCTCAATTCATCTTTTTCAACACTGGACAAATGAAAACAATGGCTATGTGAAAAGCTTATTAGAAACTTAGAGAATAAGAAAAAAATAAACTTGAAACTCTTGATAAATTGTATAAATGCTGAGTCACAAATGCAGAACTGGTGAATTTTAATTGATGAATGTACTCAAAGTGCATCACAGATAGATAAATAAAATGAAGAGCAGTTAAGAGCCAGAGAATACTCTGGGAGGTTCTCACATAAGTCCAAATGGCTTTGTAAAGGAAAAGGAGAGAATTATGAATAATATTTGAAGATAAATAGCTGATGTATTCAGTAATTGAAGAATTCATGAATCCTTCTATCATAAATGCATTCTGAATGCTAAAAAAATATATATAAAAATAATTCCACATCTAGATGGTACTGAAAAATGCAGAATATTAAGGAAAAAAGAAAAATTTTAAATTGTCAAAGAGAAAACACTTTATCTACTAAGAATAATTCTTAAACTGGCAAAATTTTCATATACAACAGAAAATAGAAGGAAATTTAATAATATTCAATAATATTTTCAAAGTGCTGAGAGAAAATTACTGGTAACCTAAAGTTTTATACCCAGATAAGCTATTAATAATAATAATAATAATAACAACAACAACAACAACAAAAACAGAAAGCAGACTGAGATAACTTACAGATTACAGGCCTAACTATACCCCCAAATTTTGCCACGACATATCTCATTTTTATTATTATTCTCATATCACTCCAGTATATCGATAGTCTTTGGAAACAAATGACATCATTCTGTTGATAGCAATCTGTTTTTAGTAGTGATATTTCCATTTACAAAATATAGTAATTCCTGAAAATGTCAAATCCTAGAAAACAGAACATTCCTACACGTGATGTTAATATCATTTCTGAACAATTATTAGCTGGAGATTCATTTGATGAATCTGATTTATGTATAATACATTTCTGTTACATAAGGATTAGAGACAAATTCTGTTTAGAAATAACTCCAAGAATAGTTTTTATATTTTAGTTTCACATTGGAAACCAGTTAGATTTGCTTCAGCCTCAAAGAGCACATTTATGTAAAATTAACACTCGCAGCAAGCTGTACTTTTTTAAAAAAAACGGGAGCTGAGTTAAAAATGTAAAACTAAATTCTAAAATAAAAAACTGAATTCTACTCGATAATAAAAGATGAATTAGAAAAATCTGTACTTATTTATTCTATGGATAATACATAGAAAGTATAACTGTCTTTGGTAAAATTTATAAGTACTTATATTTAGGGAAGCTCTGCCTTAAGCACTTCAAGTTTATATCATCTCAGCATATGTGCACTTGTTCTCCTCACTTGAGAATGTATCCCCTTAAATCTTCTTATGGTTTTTCTCTTACTTTAATTCAAATCTCTGCTTAACAATTGCCTTTTCAGAAGTTAGAGGTAAGAGAGGAGATGACAAGTCTATTTAAAATAGCCTTTTATTTGTCACCACATGATAGTATATATTGATTAATTGATAATCTCTTCTCTTTGATTTAAGCCTTGTAACAGACATTCATCTAATGTTTGTAGAGTGAATGAATGAACAAATAGATGAAAAAAAAAAAAAACTAAAACGATGGTATGGTAGTAAGGACTTCTGTAACCAAATATTTTCCAAAGTATTTATTACAATAGTAATGTAGGCTAATAGAATATTTGAATGTTCCCTTGTACATGTTATATTAAGTCTGTGATATTGCCAAATATCTGGGAGAGCAACGGACCATATTTACACAGCAAGGTCAATTTGCAATCCACACATTATCTCATTTAGTTTTCATAAAAGTGTAACCAATGAAGAAATTAAAACTTAGAAAGGTAATACTAGTTGTTCAAAGCCACTGAGCTAGTGAGTAACAAAATCAGCATAGTACACAGGCCTATCTGACTCTAAATTCAGTGCTTTTTCTACCATACTGATATTCCTAATCAAATGCCTCCAAAGTACCTATTTGTGGGAGATATTTTACTTAACTATTGACTGCGCTTAATTTAACATCATCACCACCTCCTTGCAAGCTTTTGGCATCATAGAGGGGAAACTGGGATCTACATCTCTCAGAATTCCCATCCCTCCATGATTCCAAGTTAGAATTTTCCAGTGAGTGGCCTTCACATGAAAATGAGAAGTGGGAGAAAAGAATGAGCATTCTTCTTCTGAGACACTAGCAGCCAGACATATGGATAGTCAAGAGATTCACAGTAGCTATACAGGGAGCTCTTTGCAACTTCAGAGGTGGCTGGCTCACTGATCTTTGCTATCCCTCTTCTTCTAATGGAAGCCTCCAATTGTTATGTAAAAATCCTTTAAACCCGGGGTATATAGTGTGGGTCCTCTTTTCCTGACCAAGTAATCAATACATGCATTTTGTATATGCTATTTTATGTTATCATAACATCAGCCTTTTTAATGGATAAGAAAACTGAGGCATAGAAGTTTAGTTGCTCTAGATCACAATAAATGACCAGCAATTGATCTCTCAAGCCTATGCTGATTCTGATTAAATTGGAGGAGTGTTTTTGGGAAGAATGCTGAGGTTATTTGGCTCAATGAGAAACGAGGTCACAATTTCCTAGCAATATCATTGACCAGGCATGGGTACAGAAGCAGGAAGTTGTGGTAAATGTATTTAGCAGCCATGTACTAAAATATCAAAAGAATAATGACAATGATATTTTGGCCCTCAGTGACCCAGGTTGGTACTCTAGAAAGTCACACTTTCATTGGGCAATTGTTTAGCCCTTTGCACAAAACAGAATTAAAGACGTAGTTTCATACGCTATACATTGTAAATTAGCTATATCTATGTTTTTTTCATATTTTTAAAGGTCTCCCAATTATTTTTTATTGCCCACTTAATTACTATAAACCCTTAATGGGCAAATAACTTGTTTTCTAAAAGGTTTTTACATTAACATATTCTTTTCTGGGCTTTCTCAGACAAAACATAGGCTTTTACTAAAAGCCCTTTGGTCACTCAGTTGAATGTTTCATTCATCCCACGGTGCTGCGTAACCCTGCAAGAAAGCCAGCCTCATGCATAAGATCAACAATAACTATAATGTGCTCTGTACAAGCAAGATTTGGTACTTCCTTTATGAAACACTAAAAGACAGTAAAAAGAATTGTATTACTATTATTACCCAGCACCTTTATTCTTGTTTTACAAGTAGTATGCTGTTTAATTGAACTTCCTATTCTGTAATCTGTACTTCTTTCAGAATGGAGGAAATGGAAAATCAGAGGAGTCTCGGAACTGTGCATTTTAAACAAAAGGCAGGCATTATTAGATCTGCCGTGTGTCTGATCTTTGCTCTTGGTTCATCAGGCCACAATTCATGTCAAATCATTCCTCTTATTTATATTTCAAGACTACAGTTGATACACTATGTAGTTTAGCAGTTAGAGAAAATGATTAATAGGTCTCCTTAGCCTCTGATAAATAAATGATTGAGAATATAAAAATGAGACAAAACAAACAACCATAAACCAGAAAACTAGTGGTCCAGAGTAGAACTGCAGTCATTTACCTATTTCTGAGAAAGAAGGCAAGAATTTGATGAGAATGTATCTGTATTTTCCCACTCAGGGCTTCTTATTTACAAATTAATTTATATTCTTATTTCCTGATAATGCAGGAGATCAGTACTATATTTTAAACGGACTGTGTCTTAGAGGTTTTTAAGACTGCTTTCTGTGTCTAATTTGAGGTTAATGAGTGGTTTGGTTCAGCTAGTGTGTGAGCTCTAATGTCAGCTGTTCCCATTGCACAAGCAGAATATTTGAACCACAATTTGTCAGGTGATTATGATCTGCTTATGTCCTTTCAGGTGGCCACTGAATTGCCTGCAATCTGCACCATTAATCGAGTTGCCTACTTGGTTGTTAAGGGAACTGAAAACACCAGCTCAGCTATTTTTTCCAATCTGGTGTCTTTCATGTTTGCCATTTTATTATGTTAGTTACTTAATTTCTCTGTTTTGCATTCACTTTTCCATTCATAGTAGAAAAATACATCAGTATATCAGTGTCACCATAGTTTTTAGCCTGCGTAAAACCTGGCAATGCCTTTTAAACTGACCTTGATAAACAGAACACTAAAATTTTCACAGTGAACTGTAGCTGGTCTTCAGAAAAATAGGTTTAGTTCAGTAGCATGAGAAATAATGAAAACAGAATCATTTTTCTATTTATCAACCAAAATTATGTCCATGTACTTCCACTATCATTATCTACTTCATTCTTAGTGGAAATACTTAAGCAAATATTAATAATCAGTATAATATTCCTGAGGACCCTGGCTCTGTCTTCAGAGATAAAATGAAAGAAAAAGTTGATCAATTAGCAAATGGGCTTTGTCCACAAAGACAGTACATAGAAAAACATGGTTAAAGCAAAACCTTGTCCTCAATTTAAAAAATCCTTTTTTTCAATCCTTTCAACCATTTTTATAAAATAGTAATTAATTCAACAAATATTTAATGGGTACTTAATTTGTTACAGGCCCTTGGATAGTCAAAGGATAAAAACACCTTCGAGTAATTCTAGAAATGGGATAAACAGTGAATTCAATCCAACACATCCTCTCCAACCCCTATCCACTCATCAAAAATCTCAATTTGGTGCCCCAAAATATCAGAAGAAAATCAAATGGCAACTTTGAAAAGGTAGTACCTCTATGAAAAATACATGAAGCAAACTAAATAAATTATGAAACACACTCATATGTCTTCAGCTAAGTATAAAATATGTGTACATTTTCCAAATAGAAAAATAGATTCAGTGTTTATGACTACCACCGTCAGGAAGACAGGTCACTATTCTATCCAAGTCCCCATCCCAAGCTATTTATCCCTGAATAGTCTAGTAAAGACAGAGAAGCTAAACAGCCTTGATAAAGACAGGAACAGGGCATCGGGGTGCCTACAGGAGGAGGCCTAAACAGCAACAAGCTCAACTGAGACTCTTCGCTTCATCAGAAATGTCCTCTATAGCGACAGCTACCTTCCTTTTTTTCCTGAGCAGGAGAATGGATCTCTAGGAAACAGCGGCAAGAGATAAACTGTAGGCATTGATTTACAAAATGGTTGCTCATTGTATATTGATTCATTGGACGTAGATTCATTAAATATTTCTTGAGTGTCTATCGTGTTAGGCATACATCATTTACCAAGAATCCTGCATGTGTCAGGTATTGCATCAGTATCAGTGACGTTTCTATGTCCTTGAGAAGAAAAATAAAAATCCTAGGAAGAACCTGAGACTCATTCTTTCCCCCACCAATTGTCAACCCAAAGTCATATTACTTCTGTTTAGGAAAGCCACACACAAGTCTGCTTGGGGTGAGTTTCCCAGAACCTCTGTGAGGAAAAACCTTCCCATTATGAAAATTATAAATTAAAGAAATTAAATCAGCTCTTTCTGGCTTATAAATCATTGTTAAAGAAATTAAGAACGCCCAAAACCTAGGGCAAATCCTAGATGACACCTAAAAATAGAAATATTTCTAGCAAAGGATGTTTAGAAGAAATCACAGAGAAGATAATTTTTTATCACTTTTCTTTGTTTCTATAGTGTTGGAAACTTAAAGAAACAAAGATTCCACTTGAAAAAAAGAAAAACCGGGAGTTATTTAATTTAAATAAAATGCAATTTTACCTGAAAGGACCCTTTTGCCTCTTAACGCTAGGCAACAGTAATTTAATTTAGAAAGCGTTAGCCCCTGAAGTAACAGATATATAAATCATATTAAAACCACCTTGGAAGTTGTAGTGAGCAATGAAATAGATTCGCAAGGCCTATAAAAGAGTTTAGTTAAATGACATCTAAAATATACACTAGGTAGCAAAGAAGAAGAGCCAGGCTTAATTAAAAGCAAAAACCATTTCTTTTCCTATTTTCTTGTTTGTCTCTTCACTCAGCTATAGTTTCCAAGTAATTTTCTAATTCTTTCCATTAAAATTTATTTTCTTTTCTTTCTTTCTCTTTCTCAGAGTCTGTCATGAGTTTGGAAACCACTAAAAATGAGCTTAGCTCCATTTAAAAATCGAACCAAATCCCTGCTTATCAAATATTTAATAAGAAATTTTGCCTGAGTTAAGTCTATAAAATGCTATGATTATACCAATTATAGTGTCCCAACTTAAAATTTTTAAATGCTTTGAGACAACTCTTTTCATACTTCATATAAAAGCAAATAGGTTTTAGATTCAGAAATTAGCAGGTACTTAGAATGACACATGTAAAATGGATTCATTCTTTGTGATTCAAGGTCATAGCTTTTTAAAAAAATTTATTTTAATTATTATTTTCAAGTATACAGGACATTGGTTAGACATCTATATAGTTCATAAAACGATCCCCCCAAATGCTCCCTCCCTCCCCTGACCCTCCACCTAGCCAACGTATTAATGTTAAATGCATTCCCTATGCTGTGCTCCCCACCCCCGTGACCATTCATCAACTACTAATTTGTACTTCTTTAACCCTTTACCCCATTCACCCAGCCCCCCAAACTCCCTTCCCCTCTGTCCGTCGCCAAATTGTCCAATATATTTGTGTCTGTTTTTTGGTTAGTTTGTTCTTTTTATTCTTTAGATTTCACATATAAATGAAATCAAATGGTGTTTATCTTTCCCTGTCTGACTTAAATACCTTCTAGGTCCATCAATGCAATATCTTTATCTATACCCTTCCTTTTAGACTGTGTCTGTCTTTTAATCTGAAGTGAGTCTTTTGTATTTTTTCTTCTTAAAGAAGTCCCTCCAACATTTCCTATAATACTGGCTTGGTGTTGATAAATTCTTTGAGCTTATTTTTGTCTAGGAAGTTCTTTATCTATCCTTCAACTCTAAATGATTGCTTTGCTGGATAAATTATTCTTGGTTGTAGATCCTGGGTCTTCATCCTGTAGAATATGTTTTGCCAAGCCCTTCTGTCCTACATAGTTTCTTTTGAGAAATCAGCTGCCAATCTTGTGAGTATTCTCTTTTAAGTAATTATTTGTTTTCTCTTGCTGCTTTTAATATTCTTTCTTTGTATTCAACCTTTGGCATTTTAATTATGATATGTCTTGGTGTGGGCCTTTTTGGATCCCTGATTTTTAGAAATCTCTGAACTGCCTGGGGTTTTATGTCCATTTCTTTCACCAGGTTAGGGAAGTTTTCCATCATTATTTCTTCAAACAGCTGTTCAATATCTTGATTTTCTTCAGTTACGCTGATCAGACGGATATTTGGATCCTTAATAAGTGTCCCATATGCTCCTTAAATTATTTTTATAGTCTTGGCATCTTATCTCTTGCCATTCTGATTGAGTGTCTTTGGCTTTCCTATCCTCTAGATAGGGCATTTGATCCTCTTCTTTATTCACTTTGTTTATTCCTTTGTTTATTCCATTTAATATACTTCTCAGCTCAAATAATGTGTTCTTCAATTCAGACTGGTTCCTTTTTATAATTTCCATTTCCATTTTTATGTTTTTTGTCTTTGCTGGATTTATCTACACTTCCCAAAAGTTCATTGAACATCTTTATAACCAGTGTTTTGAACTCTGCATCTGTTAGATTACTTGAATCCATTATATCTGGATCTCTGTTCTCTTCTCTCATATGGTTTCTGCTTCTTTGTCTTCCCATTTTGGCTGCCTTTCTGTGTCTGTTTCTATGTACTAAGCAAAGCTTCTAAGTCTCCCCCTCTTATTAGTGTGGATTTGTGAAGTAGGTGTCTAGTGGCACAGTCCTAAAAGGGGTTCAGCTGCAGGCCAAACTTAGCCCAAGCCTCTACCCCTCCTGTTAAGATTTAGCAAGCAATCTATAGATGCTGTGCTTATAGTTGCCTCAAAAGGCCACACCAGAAACTGAGGCCAGTGTGTGTCTAGGTGCTGCTCAGCAAAGAGCATCTGACTTGCTCAGGATATACCTGGATGTGGCTTGGGTGGGACCGTGAGTTGGGGGAGGCAGGGTTTCAGGGAATCCTCTGGGTGGAGCAACCTCTGTTATCCAATTTGATGATGTCATGGCTGTGGCTGCACTGTGTCCACACACTGGGAGGTGGGGAAGGCTCAACAAGGAACAATGGATACCACCAGCACTTCTGTACCAAGTGAGTCTTGCCTTGGCCCTCACTCTGACAATGTCTTCCTGTAAATCCCTGGTGCCCCCTGAATGCAGCTGAATTGGCACTGGTGCTCAGAGTGAGCAGGTCTGTCACCATGAAAATCCATGGCCCCTTTAAGAGGCTTCTGCCACTGCCGCAGCCTCCATCCCTCTCAGCTGCTCGAGACTGGGCACCCTCATGTCTTCACCCCTTCCTACCTTCTGCTGTTGCAGGGTGATTGCTTATTTCTGTTCTTCTAGATCCCAGGTGGTTTTTCCTTGCTGCTGCTCCTTGTTTCTGTCACAACTTTGACTTGGTCACTAGAGGGATGAACAGAGCCTCTATCATCTAAGCCATTTTTTTTTCCTTTTCTCATAGCCTTTTTTAAAAAATGTAATTCACTTGAAGACATATAAATAGTATATACTTCATGTCATATATAGCAATGAAATATTATATAACCTTTATATTACTTATTTATATAGAATTTTTGCTATTAACACTAGTAACAATGTCTTTACCAATGGAGCAAAACAATTTTTGGAAATGATCACTAAACTGACAGAGCCATGGGATACCTGCTTTTCATATTTTGATGTCATGTGTTATCATCAATCTCTGAAATACATTTTAGCCAGTACTGTTTGTTGTGAACAAGAAGAACATGGTGCCAGGACAGGGAGCACTGAACTGCTCCAGTTATCAACATTTCAACAGCCCAAAGTGTGCTTCTTAAATTTTCTTATTCCAGAGTTGTCCATATTTCAGAAAATTGGAACTCTACAAAAATGGAGGAAAAAAGAATAGGGCAATTCCTCTAACAGCCTGCGGTTTAAAAAAGAAAAGAAAAGAAAGAGGCAGAGATTCAGGATCTATTGGTGAGGTGCTTTAGCTCCTCTACAATATTCTTTTTTCATTTAAGTCATGGACTTTGGACGGCAGCTTCGACCTAAGTTCACATCCAAGTAATTTTGTTAATTGCCAAGAACAACCAGACTTGGCAGGAATCTCTAACACAAAAGTGTTAGTTCCTAAGCAGTACCAAATAAGTCTTCTAAGAACTGTGGTCAGACTCCCTAATGAGGCTCTTATGGGGAAAAATAACAATTCTTGACTTGAGATCTGAAAAACAAAACAAAACAAATTCCTCCCCAAAAAGTCACTTTAGTTGATTTTTCAAATTCTTTTAAAGTTGGAAGAATTTCTCTTTATTGTTTCTTTATTTTTCTTAACATTCTTCCTCTACAAAATCTTGATTTGGGAAACAAAGTATACTTTCCAAACATCTACACAGAAAGGGCTCAAGCAATAATTTTGAGACTTAAGGACCATAAGATTTAACTCAAAAGCTGGGAGGAAAATTCAGTTTTGCTTTGCAAAATTTTTATGAAGGTTATTTGAGGATTATCTAATACGACTGCATGTTATTTTATCTTCGTAACTAGAGGGACTGGAAAAAAAATGTCAATGACAACATTGAACGTTTTCACTAAATTATTATTTAGTAACATTTAAACAAAATTTTCATATTATATGTTTACAGCTTAAGTCTACCACTTTGCTAACCCCAATACTAGTACAGGATAATCCATTGTAGACAGAATGGGTGTTAAAATACCTCTTTC
>NW_006436298.1:45591251-45611245 GCF_000325575.1 Pteropus alecto
CCTAGGAGAGCTTGCTTGTTTAGGTGCTTTCTGGTTTTATTGAAGTTATTAGCTCATCAGAGAAGTACCAATCTTCTGAAAGAAGTTAAAGGTAGTTTTGGGTCCTGGTCTGCCTGACACCATCTTTTTTGAAGCAGAAAATGTGTACTACATGCAAGCACCTGAGAAACCTGTGATCCTGTCAATGTTAGGCATCATTGCTATTATAAGAATGGAATGACCATAGGAATAAGAGATGACAAAAGCCACATATAATCATGTACTAAAGAAAACAATCTTTAAAAATATTATTTAATTCTTAAAATTATTATTTTTTTAATTAACCAAAAATAAAGGTTTCTGGATCTGATGATGAGCCAGCTCCAGTTCATGGAAGAACCATGTTCTGGCAATTAACCAAGCCTTCTACTGAAAAGAAGTACTTCGATTTTACCACAGACTACAAAAAGTAAAACAAATAATATTAGCCTGTTTTGATAATGAAAATAAGTGAAATTTGTAATTAAATGAGTTTAATTTTGAATTCTCAAAATTATGAGTTTAAAAATAATACGTTTATTTCTAATTATGAGAGAAATGTTAACTGTAGATAAATTGGAATACATTGAAACATACAAGGAAAGTAAAGTCACCATAAACCAGTAATCAACAATGTCTGTTTTTGAGCATTTGCTATGTATGCATGCATGTGTATATATTTTCTTTTTCTTGTATGTTTGTATATATATTTAATAAAACATGTGTATGTATTTAACATAAAAGCTAATATTACATTTTTGTCTTTTAAAAAACTAATGTCATATTTTAAGCAATTTCTCATATCTAAATCAATTTTTTCAAAAGCAGAATTTTGATATTACAGAGTTGTGATGAACAGCCTCTGAAGTTACTGGCATTATCGCCACATCCTTATGTTCACACTCTGTGCCCTCTGAGTTTGTGTGGGACCTGCAACTTGCTCCCAATCAGCAGACTATGGCAAAGTTGACATGGTATACAGATCACTTGTATGTGAATGTTATTCTGCTATATAATAAGATGGCAGCACCCATCTTGCTGGTTTTGGGTAAGTCCATGGCCATGTTGAGAGTTCTCACATGGCAGGGAACCGAAGGTGGCCACTAGTTGCCAAGGATCGAATTCTGGGTGACAGCCAGCAAGAGACTAAGGCTCTTAGTACTACAGCTTCAATTATGCCAACAACCTGAGTGAGTCAGGAGACAGATCTTTGCCCTATCAAGCCTTAGATGACACTGCAGACCCTGCAGACATTTGACTGCAGGCTTGTGATATCCTAAGCCAAAGACCCGGGACTTCTAAACTGATGAAAATATAACAATAAGCACAATATACTAAATAAATCCAAGGGATTGCCTAGGGATTATCAATCTGAATAACATCTAGGTGTGCCAGATAAAAGTTTGCTGGTACTTTAGTACAAAATCATTTATTCTCAGTAGGCTCTCTAGCAACTTATTATCCAAATCAAATAAATGTATTTTTAAAAATATTTCACATGAGATTCAGTTTAAGAGAGATTTTTTTTCCTGTGGTACATAGGCTTAATTTGACCCAATTGATCATCATATTACTCTTTCTTTTACTCATACTTTAAAAAAAAAAATCTGGAAAAATCATACAACTTCTTTGGGTACCCTATCCTATAAAATGAATTTCTAACTCTACATAACAGATATATAAAATATGGCTCTGAATGCCATATGCTAATAAATATTTGTGACATAAATCACTAACGGTAATATATTTTTTTAAATTTATAGTCAGAGAATTATAGATATTGACTGCAATTACTGACATAAATGAAGAATCAGATTAGCACTAATTGGAACAGCCTTAATTATCCCGAAAGAAAAGGTCACCTGAAAAATTCTAACTTCATCTAATGTAGGCAGTTACCACTCAACACACATGGTGGTGGGCTGAGTATCTTGGATTTTTCCAGACAAAGCTGGGAGATTCAGATTTTTCAGCTAATTCTTGTTTTTAAATATTACAGATCAAACCAAACGTGTACATGCTGAATTCAACTAACAGGCTTGTGACTTACAGTCTCAGTTTTTACTTCTTAAATTATGACAACAATTGTACACCTATTTAGCAACTAGGGGAAAAAGTAAGTGGAACTGGGAATTAATAAGAACAAAATTGCAGAAAGGGATTGTTAGTGAGGCATAGTACCAATAAATCAACGTACGTACTTTCCAAAAGCCTAATGTACTTTCCCCAGGAGATCAGAACATCGCCAAAGGAGTTTTCCTTGAAATTCACAATCAATTGAAATTTTAAGACATGTGCTTGTGAAGACTTTTATGAACACATCTTCTGGTGGATTAAATGTTATAGGTAAATATGCAGATAATTAATTATTTAAAAAAAAGAAATGAAAGCTACGAATTATATCAAAAAGGTTCTGTTGATACCATATCTGGTTGTCATGAATGTAGGCAAATGATTAGCAGACTTTTAGTTCTCCTTTCCAACTACACAGTGTTTGATCATTGAACCAGGTACTGCTCTATTTGGCAAAGCTCTCTCTGCATCTTGAGTTTCAAAAGCATTGAAGTAACCTTATGAGCCAGTTTTCTTGAAAGAGTTCCCCCATGGTGGACATAAAAAATGCAAAATATTCTATGAAAATAAGCTCTCAGAACTACATGATACTACATCCAGCCAAACTAAAATTCTTCTGATATAAGCAGGTCAGGTTGCACTGTTCTTTTAATTTCAATAGAGGCTTTCTTTTTATAACATGTTATGTCAACATTCTAGTAAATTCACATCTTAATTTTAACTAGTCTGGGAAATTAGACAATTGTTATACAGTTAGAAATGTAGGCCAGAACATTCATAGGAAGCTTTTTCCCCACAAGTTTCACCTAGATAGGTTAAACATTCCATCTTACTGATGATTTAACTCAGAAAAAAGTATAGGGAGTTTTTGCAAAGATCTTGAGATTCACACAGAAAAGGAAAAAGAAAACACACACAAGGGTTTGAAGCAGGAAAACATACTGCTTCCCAAGAATAGGAGACAAGAGGGAGTCTGGAGGAATGTATGAGTGAGCTTGACACGTGGGTCAGAAGCTAAACAGGTAGGAGAGGCAGAGAGCAAGGCATGAAACCAAACCGAATAAAAGGAGCCCCAGTAAGAGACAACAGACAAGAGGACAGGAGCCTTCTGAAGTGCAGACATGGGCACTTATCCAACGAATTTGATGGATGTGGTCTCACAGGCTGGATAAGTGTGCCCGACATGTTCTATTTTGTTCTATGTCTCTTAAGACGTTTCTTTCTTTTGTTGAGAAATTGCCTCAGCTCCAACATCATTCATTCTGATTAACCCTGAATCCACAATCAACCAATCAGCAGTTGCTAGTCTTAGGAAGATGGGATTGAGAGCATTTTGGTAACTCTGAGGAAAGAATTTTGTAGTTAGGACCTTGTGGTTTTTGAGGTTGCCTGGTCTCATCCTAGAATGTCCTTTCTTGACAAATTCTTATGTGTCAAAGGATAGAGTTAAATGAAAGATTCACTTTCTACAAAGTTATCTCTGAATTTAGATTTTAGGACAAACTAAGGTCCAAAACACATTCTGGGGGACCACACACAGCTTTTCTAAGTTTCTAAGTCAGTACACTAGTGACAAATGAATCTGGGTATTTTAAAATCACCTATATCCTATCCTATAATCCGGTTATATAAGTATGGTACCTGGACAGGCCTTTTAAAGGTATAATTTTTTAACTTAAATCATTGAATTGCTTAGTTTTTGAATACCTAATTCAGAGGAAATTACAGGTAGTTAAAGAGTTTGAATACATCTTCCAAGATTTCCATTTTAATGAATGATAGCATTAAAAAAAAAGAGAGAGGGGATCAAAACCTACATTAACTTTGGAATCTAGGGGATACTATTATCCACAAAGCAAAAATATTGATATATAAGTAGTGTTTAGGTAAAAGTTTTCCACCAAAATCTCCTTCTCTGGGCATAAATGCTCGCTGATGGACAGACTCTCAAAATGATCCTAATCTTTCCATACATCTCAGAGTAAATAGAAATAGAGGTGGGGGAGGGGAGCATGTGCAGTCAGGGGTCTGGGTTACTTACATAATTCAGTTATTTTAGGTTGTCTAAGTAACTCTGAACATCCTCAACAAAGACTAAAACTGCTCTAAATCAAACCCAAAATCAAGATTTTTGTAAATTGCAAGTAAGGAGTCTTAAAGACATTTAAAGTTCTTATTCTTCGAATGATTCAATGTTTAGAAATAATTGAAAGAAGAGTACAAAACCTTAGTAAAAGATGTTCATAAATAGTGGCTTTTTAAAAATAAGACTAAAACCTATTCATTTTCCCCAAAACAATGAAGATGCATAATTCAATTAAATTTTATTGAATATTTAAAGAACATGCAAATTATAATGTACTATTTGGAAAATAAGTAGAAGGTAGAACTTTTAGAAGAATTATTCTTATATGAAGGAGAGAAAATTGTATTTCGCTATATTTCTAGGTTTTCTATAATAGACAAATTATAAAAATAATGTTTTTTTCCCCACTAACACAGAACATTAAGATTAAAAAGATATTTTTTAAAAAGACTCCCTAGGGATTAAGAAAGTTGCCTGCCAAAAATAAGCACTTTCCTCCTCCACATTCTTCTCGCCCACCTCCTCCTCCTCCTTTTGTTCAAAGGTTAATGTACTTTGTATGTCTCCAGTGGAAATTTTGGCTCGCTGCTGTCCATCATCTGACAACAATCCCTCTGTGTTCTTAGGTTACAGACTTATTTTCTTCGAATGTATTATATTCTTATTCTTAGAATTAAAATTAGAATTATTACACAAGAATAGCCTTGGATTCCCAAAGACAAGGGTCTGATACATTTGTAGACAGTAGGCTTCTTTGAACTCATATCCAAAACTCGCTAAACAGTTTAAGTTACTGTCTTGTTTCTTTAGTTTTCAATACCATCTTTTTTGTTCTAGCTCATATTTGAATAAATCTCTAATTTTATGTGAATTTAAAAAATATTATTACGTGGCAGGACTTTTTCCTGACTATTTACTTTGTAGTCACAAATCTATAAATTTTCACATTTTTAAATATTTTAGATGTATTTTTGATAGCATTTGATTAAGTCCAATAACCTCCTTTCCCATTTTCTCTTATTTTTTCTATAGAAATCAGTTTTATCTATCTAATGCCTCTTTTATAGTCTATGTGAAAATTTTCTCCAATTTAAATAAAAATTAATACTTTTTTCTTTGTAATTTCTTTCATTTGATGTTTCTTTATTCCTTTCAGTCCCCTTTCCTATCTTTTGACCAGTTTATTATTTCCTTCTTTTCCACAAACCCTTAGAAACTCTGGTTAGTTGTTTTGTACCCATCATTTCTTTCTTTATAAAGTAATGTTTTTTTTAAAAAAAAAATCAACACTAGAACAAAAATGCCATGCAGATATACACATGTTCATCCATCTTTATAAAAAATTAA
This sequence comes from Pteropus alecto, assembly GCF_000325575.1. Taxonomy (NCBI): domain Eukaryota; kingdom Metazoa; phylum Chordata; class Mammalia; order Chiroptera; family Pteropodidae; genus Pteropus; species Pteropus alecto. The sequence continues at coordinate 45,596,776 of NW_006436298.1, forward strand.
GGTGACTCCTTTGGATCAAAGACTTTTTCCAACAAACATTCTATCCTTTCTCTTCCATTTGAACTTCACTAACCTTGTCAGAGAAGTGGATTCTATTAACCATGCAGGGATAGTGGTAACATTTGACCTGTATCTTAATGGAAAGCACGAGCTTGAATAAGCATAGAATAGAGAAAAACACGCTCGTGTACTAGAGTAAAACAATGCAGTATAAAACTGTGGATTTGATTAATGAAAGATAATGTTTGAAAAGTGTTGTGGAAACCACCCTTGGAGTTTCATAAATGTCAAGATAAATGGTCTCATAATACCAATATAGAAAATTTAACGAGAAAGCCATTGGAAGTATTGGGTTATAGTCTTTAGGGTGTTTTCTTGGGTCATTAGTAACATAAGTTGGAATTGAGCATAATAAAGAACAAGTACCAATTTTAGGCACACATTTAACTGTGCCTGAAGATTACATTTGTATATCCTCTGAAAATAGCACTAGTGAATAGAGCTAAAATCTATTTGAGTCAGTATGTGCTTTAAGGTCTTCCTGGGTGAAGATGAATAGTATTAAGGGATGTCTCCCCAGCTCCCTTTTATTTAGTATCACTATTATTAGATTGTTGATTATTACAGAATAAACTAAAACAGTTAAATTTAGCCTCATGACTCAACTACCTCCCTAAAAATATTATCTCCTTAATGAGTGGCAGGCCTCTAAAATATGTACCATATTAAGCAAATATCTAGTAGGTATTTCCTGACTGACACAATCAAGCCATTGCTTAGAGAGCAATTTATTGAAAAATCTTCTAAACTCTGAGAGACTGAAATATACAATGAAAAGTATATCTACACTAACAAGATATCCAATTAGATTTTTCTATATTTCTTAATTGGGAATAAGGTCCAAAGGTGAGGGAAAAGATGCTAGTTATCCCACAGTATAAGTTGGAGAGACACCAGTAAGCCTCCAGCAGTTAGACTAGCTGTCTACCTGTGGAGGTTCCTGAGGGAGGCACCGAGTTGTTCCCACTATCAACAGGATCACCTTCATAGCCAATCCACTTACATAAAAGAGAGAGGAGTGAGGTTGGATTCTGTGTTTAAAGTTTATGGAGAAAGTGCTTTTCTCTGTGAAACCAGGCATGAGTGGAGGGTGGGACAGTCTCAAAGAGTCACTCATAAAGAGGTAGCAGTGCTGAAAGAAGGTGAGACTGGCACCTCAGCCCCTGGATGAGAGCTAAGCTGCAGCACCCACAGGCCTTCCCTGGGGCAGCCATCAGATTGAGGTGTGGTGACAATATTCTTGGGGGAGATGTTTGGAAGCCTTGACACCTAGCTTGTTGTCATTTTAAGTGACTACCAGGCCCTCTTCCCCATAGGAATGTAAAGAGAGGCATGAAATGTGTGCCAAACATTTCAGAGAATTACTGAATACAGGACCCGGTCCAGGGTTTTCTATTAGTGTGAGGCCTGCTGGAGCAGTTCACTGTATTAGGTGTTGCAAAACCATGTCGGGTGCCTGGATAAAAAAGCAGATGTCCTCCCAGTTTTCACCGGCCTCAGAAAAACATAGAAAGGAACCCAAGCATCTCCTATGTCTCCATATGCTGAAAAATTTAGGATGACAGAGGACAGGAACCTACACAGAATCTATGTGGCTACTGAGCCAAGTAAAGGGACACCCAACCCAGGAAATGGACTGTGATGCATACACTGATTGGCTCTGACAGAGACAAAGGAGACAGCTCCTTTGAAAGGAGGATGGTACTTCAGCAACAGAGGAGGCTATTATTCCATGAAACAGGGGGACTACAAATCAAACATGGCTTGCAGTATCAAATAGAACCAGATAGAACTAGAGCAAACCACAGACAGCTTCATGAATTGACATACTACAGCCTCATAAGCAGAGTATTATTCTCTTACTCACTGGTGATGGAGAAGGTGGCCGTAGAAAGATAGAGTCCGAAGGCAGGAGAGAAGTTATTGCTACTAGAGAAAGTACAGAGGAAGTGTTTAAAGGGAAGATCAAACCTCTCCTCCACCACAATTCAAGCTACTGAGTCCATAACCAAGGCTGGCCCTGGTGGGGTAAGTGTCAGGGAAGAAGTCAAGCTTGGAACTGAGTTTGAGGTTGAGCTTATAAGATGAATAAGACTGAGTTTTAAACAGCAACTGAGAATGTCTTAAATCAAAAATGGCTGGAAAATTAAGAAATATGACCAAGATTTCACTATAGAAAAGTAGAATTGCCACTATAGCACAATTGAGGGAAGTTGCAATTAAAACACTCAATAAACTGACTAAAACTTCATTATAGGGAATTGGAAAAGGCACTTCTCATCCTCACCTGCAGCTTAAGAAGAGTGTGATGGCTTTGACATAGCTACTTACTTGTCTCATCTCAAAATCAGGCCAGAACTATATCTGTTCATTAAAAATCAGTATTAGCCAAGGTCTACTCTTGAGTATAGCATGAGTGCTTAAAAATATGAGCTTTGGAGTCAGACGGTCTTAGGATGGAATTCTGTTAGTAGCTAAGTCATTTTCATCTACTGCAGCCTCAGTTTTTTCATCTGAAGAAGTGGAGATAATTATACTTCCTTTGGATGGTTGATACAAATATTGATTGGATATGAAAAACACTTCGTTTTTAGTAAGCACTCCATAAATATTATCATCGTTGATATAAATAAAACGATTATCTCTCTTTCTGTCTAGATGGCATATGATCATGATAAATTTAAATCATTGTCAACACACTAATCACTTTGTTTCAATTAAAGGTGCCAAGGTCACTTTGGCCTATGTTCATAATGGCACCCTGTAACAGTGCTGATGGACAGCAAGCGTTGTTGAGACACTTAGAAGAAAACAAAATGTTGCAAGTGCTTGCCAGAAAACTAACACTATAAAGGGAGCTCATTATTTAAACTAATTGTTATTTGCGCATGATTCGAGATGTAGATGAGAAGTAAACACTACTCTTCGAGATCCTACACAGTTCTTTCCTTCAAGGGTTTTTCTTTCTTTTTCTCTCATTTCATTTGTTCTCAATTTTAATTTAATTCCATGTATATGGAGCTCTGCCAAGGTTGGGAGGACTTAGATTTTATCTACTTCTAAATATTTGTCCATAAAACTAGTTTTTTTCAAAACAGTATTTCAGTACCCTTGCTTCCCCAACTCACTGAAGGTGGGCACCAGCAGCCCAGGAAGCAGAAACAACCCTCAACTGTCCAACAGGCTCCTGGCATAGCAGAGAAAAACACTTGACTATGCAAATGTCCACAACTTTCAAAAACTGGGGGAAAAATATAAATTAGAATGATTTGAAAAATATAAATTAGAATGATCTGAAAAATGTATAGAAATGCCTTGGCAAAGACTTTCTGTGGCTACTTAAAACCCTTCCCAGGAATCAACTGTCTTTTGCCATCTCACATTCTTCCCTGTTCTTCTAAAGGTGATTTCCTCGTTCCTTCCTGTAGATCAAGTTGTAAAAAAATCATACTCCTTCTGTTTCACATTAACAATAACACTTAACCCTCTTGGTCTCAGTCAAAGTGAGGCTCTAAGGTTTTGCTGGATGCCTGGACTGCCACAGCTGAGTTTTAAGAATATTCTTACCTATCCTCTCTTCTCATTCCAATGTGCTCAAAATAATACTGACAATAGAATAATTTCTATTTTCAGAATCTCTAACTCCAATATCTCAAATATCGCCCCATCACCATCACCAGCACAGACACACAGACACATAGACACAGACACACACACACACACACACACACACACACACACACACACACACACACACTCTCACAACCTTTTCCCTAAGGAAAAATGAGATTAAGTGACAACTACAGGTGCCACTGATAAGTCCAAGAGTGTTATTGAAATGAAATATTTTTAAAATGCTGAAAGAGAAGTTGGACAGGAGAAGGGAAAAAAATTGGGACATATAACTAAAAGAAGGAAAGAACCGAGAGTGGTAAGCATTGTGTTTAAGTTTACCACATGAGTCAATCTGTTCCATTAATTGCTTTAATTCTTTTGCTCAAGATAAGCTGATTATAGAACCTTTCAGAATTCCCATTATGGTTCATTTTTTTCCTTCTTTGAACTCTCTTCATTTCAATTTCAACTAAAAATTATCCTCTACTATCACTTTAATTTGCCAAAATTTCATGTCCAATCAGTTCTATTCATTCTCTTTAGGATAGGTTGATTACACACAAATGATATACCAAGATGATGGTGGCCATCTTTAAATAAAACTAAGACAAAGCCCCTAATAGCTCATCATTTTTAAAAAATGCATCTGAAATGTTTTTTCTAAAATACATGTATCCACTCCTGTCATAATACAGCATTCCAAAAACAGCAACAGCCTCTCATTGAATTTGTCTATGCTGCAGGGGCCTTAAAAACACATATTGAATCCTGATAACCACCCTGGGGGTTAAATACTAAAATCATTATGCAGTGGACATTTCTTTTGCCTTCCTAGCATCTATTTCCCCTTTTCGGATAAGCAGGCTCAAAATTTTGATTGGGGATCCATCCACCACTCCCTAATCTCAGTCCATCTGTTTGGATGGAGCACTATCCTCAGCTCCAGGAAATGGAGCTTGTGAGCAAGGATGGCTATGCCAAACACTCTATGCCCTACACACAGGAAGTAGCCGGGGACGGGCATGTCTTGAGAGAAGAGAAATGTGCTCTTTAACGATCTTTAATCTGGAAGGTTATAGTTTGAAGCTGATAGAAAAGGCTTGCTACCACAGGGGCACAGCCTTAAGGGAATGGAACCAAAATAAAGAGAGCTGAGATATGAGAGAGAAACAAGATCCTAACAGAGTCTCCGTGACATCGTTTGGGCCCTGGATCATACTGAATCCTGAATTCATGCCAACACCTCAAATTTTTAGTCACTTGAATCTATTCCCCCTTTCTTTTCTTGAGTCTAACTGGATTGGTTTTTCTATATCTTGCAACAGAAATGATCTTAATTGAATTTTTATAAATAAAAAATCTAAGCCTCAGAAATTTTTTAGACTTGCTCAAGGCCATATAGTAAGTGGCAGACCTGGATTTTGAATACAAGTCTCTCTCATTCAAAATACCATGTTCTTCAATACAACATAAAACGTGAAGGCAATGGTTTCCTTTTGAGGGGTATGATGACTAATTTTATGTATTGATTTGGCTAGGCTATGGTGCCCAGCTGCTTGATTAAACACTAATTTTGATGTTGCTGTGAAGACATTTTGTAGGTATGATTAACATTTAAGATCAGTTGACTTAAAGTAAAGCAGATTATCCTCCATGATGTGTGAGGACAGGCCTCAGCCAGTCAGTTCATGGCTTTTAGAGTAAAAACTGAGGTTTCCTGGATAAGAAAAAATTTTGTCTCAAGACTATTATATAAATCCTGCCTGAGTTTCCAACCTGCTGGCCTGCCCTACAGAATTTGGACTTGCCAGCTCCTACAATCATATGAGGCAATTACTTTAAATGCTTCCTTCCTTCTCTCCTTCTTTTCTTCTCTTATTCTCCTTCCTCTTTCTTTCCCTCCCTCCCTCCTCCTCCTCCTCCTCCTCCTCTTCCTCCTCCTCCTCCTCCTCTTCTTCTTCTTCTTTCTCTCTCTCTTTCTTCCCCCATCGGGAAGGAGGGGCAAGTAATTTTTGATAGGTTAAAACTTTTCATTTTTTGTTTCCTGAATCTGAATTAGAGTTCTTCTTCTTCTTCTTCTTCTTCTTCTTCTTCTTCTTCTTCTTCTCTCTCTCTCTCTCTCTCTCTCTCTCTCTCTCTCTCTCATCCTGGTTCTCTGGATTCCTTGGTTCTCTGGAAAACCTTGGCTGATACAAAGAGTGACTTAGAGAAGGTGGGAAAGGACCAAAGGAAATGTATTCTCTCCCTCAACAGGTCATTTTCTATATGACTTTCCAGAATAAGGCAAGAAGGACAAAGCTCCATGATTAAGGTCATAAATATACTATTTCCATCAAGTGCCTCATGAGAAATTTTAAGTGAAAACAGTTTGTGGATATTTAAAAATAATTCATGTCAAATTCCCTGTGAAATACTTTTAACAATATAGGCTAATTTTAAAAAATAAAATGCAACTAAGGAGCATTGGTTTGAATAGGCATGAGATTTTCATATTCTTTCAAAGAGCTCGATTGCAGTTAAGTGTAGGGATAGAGTTTGGAAGGAGAACTGACAGATTCTCCCTTAATTCACACTTGATTTCTCATGTCATTCTTTCCCATATTCATAGCATCCACTCAAAAGACACAGCATTGTTCAGTATAATGCATATGGTATCTGAACTGATCAGCTTGGCTTCACACTGCAACTGTGCTGACGTTTGCTAAAATGCCCAAAGCCAATGGAATGAATAATTCAGCTTCCTTGAAAGATATGAGGGAAGGGCTCTGACGAGTTGATAAAGAAGAATGCTGTTGTCCACATCTGCTTTTAAAAGATGTAAGACTTGTCAACTCTATCCTACTTCTCAAATAAACTGTGAAATTCACAACCCCAAATTGAGATTCTTGTTTTTAGCCACAGCTTTCTTAATTTCTGTTTCACTGTACTACAGGCACAGAGAGATAAGTCAGATGATTTGCAGCGTGAACTACAAAAGAAGTTTCAGAGAGACAATAGAAAAAAGAAGGTTTGGTAGGTTTGGAAAATTCTTTTCTTTTAATACACTATAAAATGTGAAGCAGAAACACAATGGCTTAATGAGTTTCTGTCTCTGTACTGTGACAAATCTACAATTTGGCCATTGTAAAAGTAATGATATGTTTCATTAATTTCATATGTTCTTTTAATAGAGTATTTGGAGGGAAGGCATTTTTGCTTTAGAAATTAGAGCAAAGAAAGCTGATAAAAGCTTCAAGTTGGTGTTCGGTACTTCCTGGAATACATTAATAACATTCAACCGCCTTTTCAAACACACAGACAAATCTCAAAGCAACACTTTGTCTTCCCACTCATAATCCTAATAATGGAAGGCGAGAAATCCTTACATAGTTTCTCCCTTCCATCCACCGCCCCCTCCACCGCTTGCACATGCACACACACGCACAACACACATACTACACGCTTTACTAGCACACTTGGATCTAGAGGTTAATGTCCTACAACTCCTGGATAGCTACTTGAGTACTTCTGCACAACATCCTCTGTGCCACTTCTCAATTCCCCGTGGTGACTGCTTTCCCAAAACAAGGTATGTAATTCCCATAGGCTCACTTTGCCTTTTCACAAATTACCTTACATTGGGCATTCTTAGGTTGAGTCTTCCAGAAGGTGACCCCAAACAAGGGCTTGAATACAACTTTATTTGTGAGGGGATCTAGGAAGCACCTGAAAGGGGGTGAGGGAGATGAGCTAGGAAAGCAAAGAAGCCATTCAAGGAGGTGCTGTTGAGTGAACTATGGTCCTGGGCAATGGGGATGTGGTCCTGCTGGGGATGGCTGGGAGCCTGTGCAAAACATATCTTCTTTCTCCCCCCTGGGGTATTTATCCTCCAACTCCCATGTGCTATGGGCCTAGGGCTGCTCCTGGGGGAATAGAATCCCAGAACTTCTGGCCTGCACTATTTGTGGATCAAGGCAAGCTGTTAGGAGGGCAGACAAATAGGCTTGCAGTAGGACCCCGTGAGCATGTGCAGGAGAGCTGAGAGGTTATGGGTAGAGCAAATATGGCTGCTAACAGTGCCATATGGTGAACTGTTCCCTAAGTCATTCACTCAACAAACTTCTTTTTACCTCAATTGTCCAGATGCCATATGGCAGATTTGTCAAAGCCATAACTAAAACACAGTCATGTGGCAGACTTCCTCTGCATTCAGAAGTTTGACAGTGGTAGATTATTCAACTTGGGCTTTAGGAAAAACCTGAGGATTATTCTGTAACTCTCTAACAGAGGCAGCTGGAATCTATAAACCCACTGTGAAATCTGGATGGGATCAATGACTTTATTCTCTAGAAATATCTTACTTCTTTTACTGAGATTTTTACCCCAATCCTGTGAATAGAAAAATGATGATGGGGTGAGAAGGGAAAATTTACATCATAGAGCAAGTTTATATCTAGTAAAAAACAAAAAACAAAAAAAACAAACAGAAGTAGGATTAATTTCAATGTTTGTTATAGTTTTCTGAAGCAGGGAAGGTGGACTTTTGTTGTTGTCCATTGTTTTTCCTAGAAATACCCTTTACTGAGCCTGGGGAGTTAAATGCTGTCCTAGTGGCCCCTCAGGAGTGAGCGTCTTGGCCACACACTCTCTTGGCATCCTGAGGTAATGCAGAGGCATTTTCAGTTTCAGAGGCTCACTCATTTCCAGGTCTCCATTTATTTGCTTTAATAAAATCATTATGAAATCAGAAAAAAGCATTAATACTATATTACTAATTATATCATATTTCTCACGTATCACCTGAATGCTTCCTGAGAATGGGGTTGGTGAGAAGGAGGGAGCTAGAGGGAGACTAAAGAGAGATACAGGTGAGTAAGAATGGTGGCCTGGAAATACAAATATATCTATTTTTAAAAACCTAAACAAAGAAATGAATTTACAAACTAAGCATTCATGGAAGATGTGAGTTGCCTCCAGCACATTCTTGTTCTGTAGTCCAAGCCTCTGCAAGAAGAATCCTTCAGGTTAAGTGCTTGGCCCTCACCCTCATGGAAATGATATATGAGCAGCTCTGTTTCTCTTAGTACCTGCCTTTCTATATCTGATTTTCTTGTCCTTAGAGTCATGAGACTTCTTACTCGAAGTCCTAGTATTCCGGGGCCTAGGAGGACATTGGATGGCACTACAGGGCCACCACAGCGCTCAATCAGACAAGCGCTTTTCTCACGATGCGACTAGTCCTTGAAGACACAAGAACAAATACCACATAGGGACTGTGCCGATGTGTGTGTGTGTGTGTGTGTATGCGTGTGTGTACATGTGTGTGCCTTATGTATAAGCACATGCATGCATATGCATATGAACTGAAGAGGAGCACAATAATTCCCCAGTATGCCACAAATAAGAGAACAGCTGCTTGTTTCAGATATTAAAAGAATGTAAATTGGGTTGAGTTTTCTTTTGGCACAAGAACAAGGAATGCTTAAGTTTCCCACTTGCACTTAATTTATTTTTAGGTTTATTCACCACCATTTGTCAGGTTTCTTGAGCTTGACCTGAAACTAACCTTTAGATAAACGTGAAGGCAAACAGAGCCCTGAAACTCTATCTGTATGTTCTTTTGTCTTGGGAACTGTAAATCGGGGCATTAGGTGAATAACACAGCTTGGCTTTGTGTCATGAAAAGTAATTTGGGGCTGCAGTAAGGGCAGGATTTATGAAGCTGTCTGGCCAGGCTTGGGCAGAATGCCAGCTTACACCTGCTTTGCAGACATGGCTGTGTGCAGTTGGTCACACTGCTGAAGCAGCCAAATTCCTTTCACTGGATAGAGGCACTGCTGTGATGGCCAAAGCAAAAAGCAGGTAGGGGAGGAACCTGGGGCAGAGACAGGGGTGGGAGAGGCAGGCTTTAGGAAACAAATCAATTACAAACTTCCCTTTTCTCATTCCTGAGCAAAACTCCCTCAAAATCATCATCATCATCATCATCATCATCATCATCATCATCATCATCATCATCTCTGTTTCTAAAACATTTAAGTAATCTCGTGGGATTGTGAAGAAAAGGAAAGTAAATCAATTTTGCAAAGTTTTCGAGCTTTTTTTAAAAAATAAGGGGTTGTGTCATAACTAAGTTTGCTATATAGTTTATCATCCAAACAGGGGCACTTTTCAAAGTAAAAGAGGGAATGCCTATAATGAAGTATGCTGAGATAGCATCCATAAATTGAGACTGTCCAAGACAAACCAGGATGGACAGTGATCCTAGTCACCAACATTTACACTGCCACACAATGACTGTTGTGTTACAAGGATGCTTTTCTAAGAAGTGACAGAAATTATACTGTCTCTTTGATGGAGCTGGACTATCTCCATGAAGCAGATGGCCAAATTGTCACGATGCCAGCGCACACCACAGAATATCCATCGTAAAATCACTGTGTTCCATATTTTTCTATTCCTTCCCTTTCTCAGAAAAGTGCAAAGAGCTCAGTAAGTCTCTGCTTTTCCTGACTGGAAATAGCCAGCAGGTGACATACCAGCCTTGTCAGCATCTGATTAATTAGGATTAAAGGCACAAAGTAGAACTTACATGCAGAATAGTACTGTTCTTTGTGATCTCAATGCTAATGAAGTTTGACATGAACTCTCCCTACTCTAGCAAAGTCATCTCTTCGAATTTTCAACTTTTTTTTACACTTTCTCACTTACAGATTCACTAATGTACTAGTTTCCTATGACACCATAACAAATTACCAGAAATTTAGAGTCTCAAAACAATAGGAATTTTATTTTCTCATAGTACTGGAGGCCAAAAGTCTAAAATCCAGATTGGGCCATGTTCCCAAGGCTATAGGAAAAAATCCTTCCTTGCCTCTTCCAACTCCTGATGGCTCCTGGTGTTCCTTGGCTAATGGTCAAGGATAACCCCAGCCTCTGCCTCTCTCTTCACATGGCCTTCTTCCCTAGGTTTCTATGTCCTCTCCTCTCTCAGAATCACACGTTATTGGGTTCCAAACCCACCTAAATCCAGAATGATTTCATCTTGAGATCCTTGACTAATTATATCTATAAAGACCCTATTTCAAAATAAGGTCACATTTTGCAGTTCTAGATGGACATAAATTTTGGTGGTGAAGGGGGCACGAGTCAACCCACTAAATTAGTGAACTACAAATAAGTGATTAAAGTAGTCTTTAACTCCTGCTTTCTCCTACCCAATATCCAAGTAATTGACCAGCTGTGTTCCACCACTATGACCCCCTTTACTTCTAATGTCTTTTCTTCCATTGCTATCTAGCTCATGGAGGCCCTGAGGAACTTTTTCGGTCCAGTGACAGCCTTCCATTTCCATCTTCTCAATGGACCAACCCACTAAACTACAAAGGATAATCTTGTTGGTAATTTTCCAGAGGTTCTAGGTTGTGGGTTTCCAGACTGATACATCCAGAGACACAAAAAAAACAGGGCAAGGTAGCATATGCTGGGAACCTTAAGATCCATACAAATGTGTGAGAGACCACAGAAAGATGCTGTCCACAGAGAATGTGGCACCTGAGCTCACCTTAATAGAAGCTTAACAGAAGATTGAATGAGTTGGAAGAAAGGAAAGGGCATTTGAGTCAAAATTTTAAATTTCTCTTTTAATCTTTAGCCACAATGATAACCAAAATATCCCTTTGGGCTGTAAAAGCTACAAACTCCATTTTAACAGGCTTATGTAAAAATGGACTCACTCATTGGCTCTAGTAATGGGAAAGTCCTAGTTTAGGCCCAGGGATGGCTTAACGTCGCTTCTCTAAGAATGTTATCGGAAATACACCTTTCTCCTCCTCTTGATTTTGGCTTCCTCTGTTTTGACTTGATTCTCTGAGAAATGGCCACCAGCTGCTCCAGGCTTATACCTATCATCTTAGTAAATCCAGCAGAAAGTAAGTGTCTCTTTTTCAAAGAGTTCCAGCAAAAGTGTGTGAGCTGATGCTAAGTAACTGTGATTGTCACACATCTAGTCCTAAATAATCATTCTGGAAAGAGGCTGCTATATTCCGGTCCAGGTGTGAATCACCTGCCCAGCTTGGAGCCATGGGGAGGGGTTAGCCACACACACCATGTAGATTAAAGTGAGGGAGGGGTCATTCCTCACAGAAAAGCTGTGGTGACGTTAGACGGGGAGAGGAAGGAAGATGGGCAAGCCAAAACAACAGATGTCCACTCTACTTTAACAACTTTTGCAGCCACTTCCATTACTAATACTATCAGAAGAATTTCTAGCCAGCTGCTAGAGCTGTACCTGCCTCCAGAAAATCCACAAGAATACAAGATGACTATTTTGACACCACATATACCCCAATGCATTTTATTTACCCATAGCACCTTAGACTCTATTTTCAAGCTACTAGACAAAAGTATATTAGTCTGCTAGGGCTGTCATAACAAAATACAACAGACTGGGAGGCTTAAATGACAGAAATTAATTTTCTCACAGTTCTGGAGGCTGGAAATCCAAGATCAGGGTGGGGCTCCCCTGAGGCCTCTCACTTCGGATTATACATAACTGCTTTCTCCCTGTGTCCTCACATGTTCTTTTCTCTGTGCATCCCTGGCATCTCTTCCTTTTCTTATAAGGACATTAGTCCTATTTGAATAGGGCCCCACACTTATGACCTCATTTAACCTTAATAACTTCCTTAAAAGCCCTATCTCCAAATGCAGTCACGTTAGAGGTTAGGGCTTCAACATATGAATCTGGGAGGACACAATCCAATCAATAACAAAAGGGCAAACTTATTTTTATTCCTTTACTTCTTACGTGTAAGAGTAAGATGTGGAGTAATACATTTTGACACCGATTAACTCTGGCATGTGGCGCTACTTCAAATATTTTTTCAAGTGAAAGATCTAAAATGTTTTCCAGTTTCCAAGTCATGATATCTCAGAGGTCACATTCTGATCTCAAGCACAGCCAGATTCCTATTAGTCTTCCCATATCAATTAACCCTACATTTTTTTCCCATTTAATTGCCAGATGTTTTTCCTTAGGTCAACAGGCCACAACTAGACTGCTGCCCCCAAAAGAGTGTTTTCAGACATGAATGACACATACACACATACAAATATTTTATGACTTGCTACGTAATTATATCCCAAACACACACTGATGTTATAGCGAAGCATGATTTATGGTACAATCTCTAAGCATCCCCGTGCTTTATTATCTGAATTCCTCTCCCTGTAAGTCAGCGTCAATACGCAGAAAAGATCAACTAAAAACATGTGATACCTGTTAAGTATAACATGAAATATGACACTTAAAAGCAAATTGGTTACTAATTCCTGGAGCCGAGTTTGTTCAGTTCTATTTAAACCAAGTTGACTGCTCTAAGGAAATATTTAGAAATCAAAATCTAGAAAACAAAAGCAGAATTCAACTCTGTGTGTTGCCTAATAAAATCACTCTGACTCATTTCTTCAGCTCCCAGTGCCCTGCTAAGTCCTCCCAGCACCTGTAATACAATCTTCACTGGAGTTTTTCAGGTGCTCATAACGCCAATTGATAATGCACCAAGTCAGCGCACCCCTTTTTGCCAATTTGACTTCCAAGTCATATGTTAGAATTCATTTGCCAAATAGTGAACAAGCCCTTGGTTCCCAGTGTGCAATTTAAAAAGAATTCACAAGTTAAAAAGAATAGTGTAGAAGGCACCTCTAAAATATTTCCATTTGGAAAAAAAAAAAAAAAAAGCATCTACCTAACACATTCGTTCCTTCTGACAAGCCCTGGTTTTAGATGACTGAGGTAGAATTTGGCATGTCGTTCTTGGCATTACTATCTCCCTGGAACCTGGACAACGTCAACACCTCCATCTTTGTAAAGACTAAAACCGGAGTTACCTCAAATCTTGGATTAAATGAACCTTATTTACCCTCAGAAGCAATTCTTGCCTCACGGCCTCTTTTTTGAGGAAAGGCAAAAGCAGCAGGTGAGTGTACATGAAAGCTCGGTCTCTACAGACTGTGTGAGAATTCACACGAAACAAAGCTGCGTACAACGGTGGTCCAATTTAAAGTGGTACAATCCAAAGCTGTTTTGCATTAACTGGGCCAGTGTTTAATAAGCCTGGGTATATATCTATATTTAGCTTTGTAGAATACAACATAAATATAGAATAGCCATCAGCTCTGGGGTTGGGCTTATATGTTACAGTCTTTAGTGTTATTAACAAAAGGGAAATAGCACCGAGGAGTAATTATATTCTAGCTTCATGAGGACTCTTTTGAAAAAAATTTTTTCTAAACTGAAAATGAAGAGGATAACATCTTGAATGTAATACCTGACAGATTCTATTATGGTTTCTGTCACCTTTTAGTATATTTCCTAACTGTGCATACTATAGAAAAGGGCAAGAAATTAATGGGGTTGCCAAAAGAGTTGGGTTACACAGCATGCAGAAAGCACTTCGGCTACATTATTTGCACAATTTCTGTAGGGAGTTGTGCAACGGAGGCCTTAAATTTAATATGTCTGGCCGCCTTCCACCTGGACTCAGTTCAAACCCATTGCCTGCAGCTTGCTGAATCCAGAGTGGGAAATCAGTCATTATATTAGGAACGGATGGCAAATGATTCCAATTCACATTTTTCAGCTGGTATGTTTTTTAACCTGGAGCAACACCAAATTGGAAAATACTGCAATTCTGCAAGCTGGGCATTAGAGCTATATTGCGGTCTAAATACATTTCTAGTTTGAGGAAGTTGACAAGATGATTTTTCTTTAGAATTTCTTTAGTTGCTATACCACTGACAAAAATGTCAAGGT
>NW_006436298.1:45611267-45659474 GCF_000325575.1 Pteropus alecto
TTGTTTCTCATCTGGGGTGGGAGGATGGTGTCAGTGTAGTTAAACTGCAACCATCTAGATAAACATTGACCTGACTCCTTTATGCTTATAGATACATTACATAGATTAAAGGACCATATTCACTAAAGATGAAAGGTTCTTAGAGACTGTTTTTTTCTTTTTTTAAAGTAATGCTATAAAAAATGGGCAGAGGAAATGAAGAAGTGATAGGAAAAAAAATGTCAACCAGTCTTAACCACATAAAAATACAGTCAATCATTTTAGTAGCAAGGAAATTAAAAATATAATATAAATGGGATCTCATTTTTTATTCATAACACCGAAAACTAATATCCAGTGCTGGTGAGGATATGGGGCTACACGCTTTGCTGGCAGAACAATGAATTGCTATGACATTTATAAAAGTTATCTATAAATATAAATTAAAAATTTAAGTTTTCATACCCTTTAACCTAGAAATCCCAGTTTTTAGACTATACAAGAATAAAAACATGGCTATATAAACCTGAAAGTACAAGTTCAATGCACCATTATCTGAAGTGGCAAAAATCATTAAAACCCAAAAGGCCATCAATAGGGAAATGTTAAATGGTATAGTGACTAGGATGTGACAATTTTAAAATTGGTTCTATAAGTATTTACCTAGAGGTGGTTATATAATGTATTACTCAATTAAAAAAAGAACAAGTTATAAAGTATTATGTAGAGTGCCACCACTTTTAAAAAAATGAAACAAAATAAAATCTAGACATGCAAATATGAGTGTGCATTTGTATATTTGTGTGTGTTCTGTGGAAGGATATACAAAAAAGGAGTGAAGAATATTAAAATTTTATTTCTACAATTCTGCATTGTTGTCATTGTTAAAACAACTAAGCATTATCTTGCCATTAGAAACGTAATAAAAGAGGAAAGGGCAATTAATTTTGGACTTATAATTTACAGGTATATCAGAGTTCTCCAAAGAAAAACTTCCAATAGAATGTGTGTGTGTGGACAGAGATTTATATATAAATGTTTATATTTATGTATAATATATAAAATAGATAATACAAATATATATAGATAGGTTATAGATAGATACATAGACAGATACATAGATACGCAAACTTACTTTAAGGAATTAGCTCCCATAGTTTTGGGGGCTAACAAGCCCAAAATCTTGTAGGGTAGACTGCTTGAATTGAGTTGTTATAGTTTTCCTTTAACTTTAATCACAAGGCATGGAAGTACTAAGACATGCCCTATGGAATTTCCTGTGTTTCAGATGTATTCTTCTTTACCTCCATTGTGTAACAGTAGCCCAACTTCCCCTTGGTAATCAGGATCAATCCCTCAGCCAGTAAATGAATGGATCTACTTCCTTGTCTGCTGGATCAGAGGAATGAGGAGCCCAAAGAGGCCAGTGGTAGTCTTAACTTCCAATTCAATGGAATCACTGTTCTGTCTCCTCATGGAAGCATTCCTCGCTTTGAAACTATGACCTCTAGACCAACAGAGCCCAAGGTCATGGGGAAAGGAAGTAAAAATTTTTCTAGCGGGTCACTAGGAATAACAGTGGTGCCACTCCCATTTCTACTCTTTGATTCCTGGGACTTGTGAATCCATACTTTGGAAGAAATAGCATCAATATATTAGATGCTGATTTTGAACATATACTGCCTCTCAGAGAACACTGGCCCAGCCTCGCAAGGTATTACCAAGTAGCTAGCATTGTAATTGAGTCTTCAAAAGCCCATTCCACTATCGGATCAAGCCATTTGCCTCAGGATGTTGGGGAACATGGACAATGAATTTCATGAACATGAACCCATTACTGCATTTTCTTTGCTGTGAAGTGATGTCTTTGATCAGAAGCAATGATGTATGGCATGCCATGATGGAGAATAAGGCATTTTGTAAGTCCATGGATGGCAGTTTTCACAGAAGCATTGCATGTAGAGAAGACAAATCTATATCAGAATAATTGTTTATTCCAGTAAGAACAAAGTGCTGTCTTTCCATCATGGGAACAGTCCATAGTAATCACTTGCCACCAGCTGGCTGATCATCCTGGGAAATGGTACCATATCAAGGGTTCAATTGTTGATCTCTGCTGCTGGCAGACCAGGTACTCAACTATGGCAATAGCCAGATCAGCCTTGGTGAGTGGAAGCCTCTCTTGCTGAGCCCATGCAATACCTCCATCCTTGCCACTGCAGCCACTTTGTTCATGAGCCCACTGGGTGATGACAAGAGTGACTAGGGAAATAGTCCAATTGGTATCCACACACTATCCTATCCACTTGATTATTAAAATACTATCTACTTGATTATTAAAATACTTCTATGCTGATGTCATCGTTTGGTGAGCATTCACATGGGACACAAATATCTTCACATTTTTCACCCATTCAGAGAGGTCTACACACATATCTGTTCCACAGACCTCTGTGTCATCTGTTTTCCAATTATGTTCCTTTCGAGTCCTTGAACATCCAGCAAACAATTAGCCACAGTCCATGAATTAATATATATTCACACCTTTAGCATTTCTCCTTCCAAGCAAATTAAATAACCAGGTGTACTTGAAGTTCTGTCCACTGGGAGGATTTCCCTCCACCATTGATCATCAGGGATGTCCCAAAAAGGGGCTGTAGTGCTGTAGCTGTACTCTTTAGGATGGTGCCTGCATGTGGTGCAGATTTATCTATAAACTAGGCCCGAATTTTCTCTTCCTCAATCACTGATCATAAGAAACTAGGCCAGAGATATAGGTCAGGAAAGAGAAGATACTGTAACAGGAATGGGGACTATAGGCATTTGGGCTACTTACTCACATAACTTATTTGTGTCTTCAGGGCCTGCTCAGGCCCAATCTCGTATATACCCCTCCCACTTGATGATGTACTGTTTCTGTGCAGTGGGTCAGATAATACCAGGTCATGGTCGTATAGTAACTTGGTGGCCCATGGTTAAGCGTCAAGTCTCTATGAAGGCCCAGCTGCAGGCCAAAAGTTATTTCTTAAAAGAAGGGTAGTTATCCACAGAGGATGACCGGGCTCTGTTTCAAAATCCTAAGGGCCTATGCTGTGACTCACCCATAGTAGTCTGCCAAAGGCTCCAAATAGCATCTCTTGTCCGGCACTGCCACTTCAAGCACCACTGATTGGATCTGCTGGTCCAAGTGGCAGAGCAGCCTGGACCTGTTACAGAGCCTTCTCTTATTCTGGCTGGGCTCAACTCAAAACTAGCAGCTTTTCAGGTTACTTGGTAAATGGGACAGAGTAACACTCTCAAATGAGGAATGTGTTGCCTCCCAAATCCAAAAAGGTCTATTAGGCTTTATACCTCTTCTTGGGGGTTGTAGGAAGGATCAGACACAACTATTCTCCACTTTAGAAGGGATATCTCAACATGCCCCATACCACTGGACCGCTAGAAATTTCACTGAGATAAAAAGTCCCTGAATTTTTATCAAATTTATTTCTGATCCTCTGACACATAAACATCTTATCAATAAAACTAGAATAGTTGCTACTTCTTGCTCACTAGGTCTAATCAGCATAATGTCATCAACATAACAGACCAATGTGATACCCTGTGGAAGGTATAGGCAATCAAGATGCCTATGAAGTAAATTATGGCATAGGGCTAGGGTGCTGATATACCTTTTAGGCAAGACAGTGAAAGTGTATTGCTGGCCTTGCCAGATGAAAACATACTGTTTCTGGTGGTCATTAATAACCCATTTGGGAACCATGCCCATGTATCCTTTGGTGATTGAGTGCTGTCACTTGGCCCCTGCCACCCCCAAATCCAATTATTCCCATTGCATTTAGGTTTCCAGGTATGGATTAAAAAAGCATTTACCAAATCAATAGCTGCATACCAGGTACCAGGGGATGTGTTAATTTGCTCAAGCAATGAAACCATATCTAGTACAGCAGCTACAATTAGAGTCACCAACTGGTTAAGTTTATGATAATCCACTGTCATTCTGCAAGATCCATTTGTCTTCTGCATATGCCAAATAAGCGAATTGAATCAGGATGTGGTGGGAATCATTACTCCTTCATCTTTCAAGTCCTTGATGATGGCAGTAATCTCTGCAGTCCCTCTAGGAGTGCAAAACTGCTTTAGGTTTACTATTTTCCTAGGAAGAAGCAGTTCTAACGGCTTATATTTGGCCCTTCCCACCGGAATAGCCCTTACTCCATAGGTCAGGGAGCCAATATGGGAATTCTACCAGTTGCTGAGTATGTCTATTCCAGTTATGTTTTCCAGAATGGAGGAAATAACTATAGAGTGGTTTCAGAGAACAACTGGACCCATTGTGAGATAGACCTGAGCTAAATCTCCATTGAGCATCTGACTTCCATAAGCCCCTACTCTGACTGGTGAATCACAGTGACATTGTGGATCTCTTGGAGTTAGTGGCAGTTCAGAGCTAGTATCCAGTAAAACCTGAAAAGTCCGAGTATCTCCTTTTCTTCAGTGCACAGTCACTCTGGGAAAAGGCTATAGCTCCCTTTGGGAGAGGCCTGAAGAAAGATTAAAAGTATAAATTTTGGGCAGTATGCTGGTGTCCTTCCTCAGGTGGACTTCACCTCCCTTTCATTCAATGGGTTCTGGGTCTGTATACTAGCTCAGATCTGGGAATTGTCTGAGGGGCCCCAACTCTCTGTTTTCATGATTCAAGTTAGACTTTTGTTCACTTGACCTAAAACTCTTTCACTTATACAGATCAAGTAAGAATATAGTAGGCTACTAACTATTTCACTAACACCGTGATCAACTACCCAATGCCTCAGGTTTGTTTGAGTCAGACTATTCTGATTGCTGCTTTGGATCTGCTGTCCATTTGGGAACCATGCCCATGTATCCTTTGGTGATTGAGTGCTGTCACTTGGCCCCTGCCACCCCCAAATCCAATTATTCCCATTGCATTTAGGTTTCCAAATTTAGATACAGAAGTTCCCACTGTAATTTCTGACCTACAGAAAAGAGTGAAGACATAGCACTCACCAATTTATTTCTCACAGTCGTGGTGGAAGGTGTGTCCTCAGGATCCTCCCATGGTGAGTGAGCAGGTCTTAAATGACAAATCCACTCTGACAGTCCAATCACCCTAAGCCTTTGAGGCCCTCCTTCCTCTACAGTATACCAATGCTGGACAGCATTTCAAATACATACAGAATGCCACCTTCTGTTGCATGTTTCAGCCAACCAACCAACCAATTAAAGCTCTTTCTAACCTCCCAAGGTGTAATTTTAAATCTCTGCCTAGTGGCCCCATATCAATAAATTTGGCCTGATCCAACTTTATGTTCCTTCCATCATTCCATACCCCTAATATCCACTCCCACGCATATTCCCCAGATTTCCGTCTGTATAAATTGGAAACTTATGCAATTCTTTCAGAGTGTAGCATATCTATGGGCCATATGGGCCCCACCCTTGGGGCCTGCTGGGACTGGAGTCAAATTAAAATTCTAAAAGCAGAGAGGAGTGGCAAGGATAGATCCTGAGGAGAATTAGCGGTCACCTAGAACCTTGCCTCTTATGAGTTCTTTATTAGGAGTATCTAGTGGTGATATTTTGTGTATCTCTAGTGCCATATTACACCATGGACCATCAGTGCCCTCTTCACCACTGGAAAGAGAGTCATTCCTGTCTTTAAATCTATTCAAACTAGAGAACCAATTCCAGAAACTGCACAACCATTTCAGAAAACTCATCTTTAACAGTGTTCCTCTAGAACCACTCTTCGTACCAAAATCTTTATCAGTCAATGTTTCCAGAGAAATAGAACCAATTGGATGGACTGATGGATGGATGGATGGATGGATGGGTGGATGGATGGATGGATGGATAGATGGATGGATGGATGGATAGATGGATGGATGGATGGATAGATGGATGGATGGATGGATAGATGGATGGATGGATGGATAGATGGATGGATGGATGGATAGATGGATGGATGGATGGATAGATGGATGGATGGATGATGATGATGATGATAGATAGATAGATAGATATGTTAACTAGGTCTACAAAATTCTTTCACAGATATACCTGGATTCATATTTAATTACATAATGGCTATTATAGCCTAGCTAAACTGACACATAAAAGATAACCCTCACAACAAGTGACAACAAATAGCCTTAGAATATTATGCTTGACTGGCACAAGGTGAACTTTCCTGAAATAGTCCTGATTGATCTAAAAACATCTCATTTCGATCTAACTTGAATACTTCAGGGGGGAATCAAAACGATTATATAAGCCTCGTCTGCAACATCTCAGAGTCAGACTCTCATCTATGCATTTCTGTATTGCTCAAGTGGTAACATTAAAATAATTCTAAACCAAATATGGAAAAAATAACATAAATTTATGGAGCTGCTAAAAAAAATGTTGCTGTATTTCCAAAGAGTTTATTTTCATGCAACATGCTTTTGAAAAACATGAATAGGCAAAAAAAAAAATTATACTCCCTTTGGAAGAGAGATTTCCCTGAAGCAATGCTCTGCATTCTAAGTCAGAGCTCATCTTAATGGGTCCTGCATTCCCTTGAGATGAGGTCGGTGGCCATGACATTTGGTATAGAAATTGTTACCTTTGCTAAATGAAAATGAAACTATTTGCCCTATTAGCTGCAGAGCTTGTACTCTGAATTGGCCCTATTTCTTGTAATAACTTAAGAAACAAATTTATAACTTGGCTGAAGAGTCAAGTCTGCTGCTCCTGGAAGAGAATTTTTCTTGGTGCGAAGAAAACTAACCCTTCTAGGCATTAAGTGCTGGTCTCTACTACTCTGAATGACCAGTTCTGGAACCATTAAAAGACTTGCTATAAATATTTCTGGAGGTCTTGATAGAAAACAACTTTATATCCAAATAGAATATAGCAGGGTATCTTGAAACATGACCTCTTAACCTCTTATAGTAAATAAGTTGCTGTAACAAAATAAAAAATAAAAACAGATCCATGGCCATGAATTTGAGACCTGCAGCATCATTTTCTAGCTGTGCAGCACTGGACAGTTCTATTAGTCCCTGAGTCACAGTTGTCTCATATAACAATGGTAATAATAATGTCTGCCTCTAAGTATCATTGAGATAATCAATAGCATAACAATGTACATAAGAGAGATTTATAAACTTCACAATATTGGAAATCTTAATTGTTCTCCGACAATCTTATGCTCTTATAAAATCAGAACAAATTATTAAAAAGCAGATGCTATTTCAGAGTACTGAATCAGAGTATCTCCTTAAAACGAAATTAGAATTTCTCAAACATGGCAATATAAATCCACAAGTGTTTATCTCTAGAACCAGGGAAATGGGAAAAGATGATCAATCTTTTGTGCCAAGAAGGTATGGTTACAAATTCAGAACAAATCTGTTCCTACTATGCAGAGAGAGACTAGCCAGCAGATAACAGAGTGCTGGAGAGGACAGAACTAACCTTTCTGGAGAAAGCCTGGGGAAAGGTTTCTCAGAGGGAAAGCCTAAAGGTTTCTCAGAGGGAGCACTATAAGACATTCTAATATGAAGGCTGCCAGTAAATGTCACAACTGAAACAGAAACCTCTTA
Source organism: Pteropus alecto (assembly GCF_000325575.1). NCBI lineage: Eukaryota > Metazoa > Chordata > Mammalia > Chiroptera > Pteropodidae > Pteropus > Pteropus alecto. Next base: position 45,618,857 of record NW_006436298.1, read on the forward strand.
GGACAGAGAGCATCTGTTTCTCCAGCTGGTTCTCAGCCTGAAATGATAAGGAAAACAACATGGAGACAGGAGAGGATCAGTTTGGGAAAAACTAGACTGTACTCCAGAAACCATAGAATCAACAGGAAGTTCTTGCATGTGATCTGTATTCAAAACTAGAAGGGGAACCCAGTAGAAAACATTTGTTCTGAAGTTTCTTTACCTTGGATCCCACAATCTGCCCTACCCCTAGGAATCTGACTATACAATGATTTTTAGTGCATGGTGTCTCAAACCTCCTGGTAACTAAAGATAAGAACCTGGACATCATTCTTGATGTCATGTCTCAGATAGTTCTCAAATGCGTCCACCTCTCTTTATTTCCACCTCTAACCCCTCAGCATAGCCCTCCATTGGACAACTCCCTCCTGATTGGCAGGCTCATCATCTCTCTCATGGCATGCAAAATCATCTTGCTAAAACCTGAATATGTATTCCTGTTTCAAACTGCTAATAATTTCTCATTGTATTTTAAATCTATGCTTCTTTCCATGGCTGCAAGACCCTATGTTTTAAACTCTTCGTCCACCTCTAGCTTCATCTTCAGCCACTCACCTGACATAGACCCTGCTCTGCAAATCGTGGCCTCCCTTGAATGCCCCAAGTTCTTCACTACATCAGCACCTTCTCCATACACCTTCGTCCCTTCAGGCTTCCACAGGCTCCTTTCTGCCATTCTTCCGGTCGCAGATTGAAAAGCAATTCCTAGGCAACTGGTGACTCCCACATATTTATGGCCCCTCTGATATTCTCTATCACTGCCCTCAGTTCTACTCCTTCACAGCAATTCTCAGCTGGGTTTTCAATAATAAGGTTTTTATTTAATGTCCTCCTTCTGAAAGTAAGTGCCATGCAGGTGACAATAACATCTGCTTTGCTCACCATCTTATACCCAACGCATCGCACAGTGCCTGAAATAATTGCTGAATGAAAACATGACCAAATTTTAAGAATATGATTATGATAATTATCCATTCATTTACAATAGTAAAAGCATCTTAAATCTTGGTGGTGGTGGTTGGAACCCTCCCCACTCCCCGCCCACATATACACACAAACTGAAACCAACTACCTTCCTCAAATTGTAAGACTGACACTAAATTATATTGAAATTGTTTACAATTATGTCTCCTTAACTGGACAACAAGCAACTTGAGACTGCAGACTGTGTTGTGTTTTGGGGGTTATTTTAGGATGTCTGACATTTGGCAGAGAATAAACATTCCACATATGTATACAATGTTTTTTTACCTTTAAATTCAAATTAGTGAGATGATGAAATTTTAAAATACTGACAATGTCTTAATTTTTCAAAACCTACATGTAGCTCTCAATAACTGCTTCATTGTTAAATTTTACAAATTGTAGCCAAGACAGGAACAAAATATCATATCAATAAGAAATATGTATGTCCTTGAAAAGAAAATCAGATTAAACAAAATCCCAAGTATAACACATTCTCTTCTATTATACATGCTTTCATTTACCTGATGTTGATGTAAGATGTGGTATTATTAAGGTGTCCATCTTACTTTCCTTAGGTGAGAGAAGACTCTGGATCCAGAATGTGTGAGGAGAATCTGAACTTGACTACTGATGGTATGATCTTGACCAAGTTCATAATTTTCTTTGTATTTCAGTGTCTTCATCTATAAAATGAAGATAATAATCCTGACTTCACTGTTTTGTTGTGAGGTAGCATTTGAGCAGGACGCTCAGTGATATAAAGGATATTGACAAGATGGACGGGGGAGACAGAAAATCTAAAGTCATAAGGGATAAAGACATTTTGAAAATAAACTGGAGCCTGGAATGCAAGAGGAAGCATGGTAAGAAATTAATTAGGATGATCAAAAGCCTTGAATGTCTTTGGATTTTATGCAAGAGGCAAAAAAGTTTCTGAAGATAGATTGCACAGGAATAGAGCTGCAAGGTGGGTATAGCGAGCCAATGTTGTATTTGCTGCCCATTCACCTATCTGCTGATAACAACACACTAATTCTCCTTTATGTAACTGTTCCTTACCCCTTTCTTAGGCTTTGTACTTCAAATAGATTTCATTTCACTCCCAGTTCCAGGAGCAACCTCATGACTCAGACTTGGCACCAAAAGGATTGCTTTTCCTGACCACCAAGATTGGCTCAGAATGGACACATGGTCAAGCACCCAAGGACAGGTAGTGGGTCTTTCTTGCTAGACCCAAATCTGGGAGGTTGTAGCCCTAGATTTGCTGGCAACTCTGTTTGCTACCATGTGGAGCTTGAGAATGAAGCCCACAAGGAGGAGAATAGAGTCAGCAGAAGCAAAGAGCCTGGGTCCTGATATTATATGAGCTGCACTTGAACCACCACCCAACCCTTGGACTTCACATGTACCTAAGTCAGTAAATTATCTTTCCTTGAGTTGGATTTTCCACTCCTTGCAACAGAAAGAATCCCAATTGACAGTGCAGTGACAAAGATAAGCAGAAGGCCAAAGATGTAAGAAAAAAGATAATGAAGAGACAAAAGTAGACAAAATATATTGGGGGAGAGAACTTAATCGAGGGCAATCTTCAACACAAGTGAGACTGTTTCTCTTGTAGGACCCTTACTGGAAACCTTCACAACTGTTTAAGAATATTAACAATTAGAACAAGTTTTTGTTTGCCTATAAAATTCCACCTTTATTTCTCTCTCCATCTCAAATTATTATTAGCTATAATGTTAATGCAAGGATAGGTTAGCTCATTCCTTTATACATATTTTTAAAACTTACTTAAATACAAGAAGGTATGGATATCATGACTGAAAGTAGATCCACTGTGACTGATAGAGACTAAATGTTAATTGTCAGGGTATATATGTAACTGATACACAATAAATATTGAGAACAGTAACAGCTGACACTTATCAACACACTATGCTCTTAAAGCATTACATATGTTAACTAATTTAACTATAATTCTTTCAAGGGTATACTTTTTATTTCTTTTTTACGGTTGAGAAAAGTGAGACACAGGTAGGATAAATAAGATGTCCTGTCTCCTACTGGTAATAGAATGAAAAACTGGATAGTTTAGCTGTAAAGCTACATGCTTAAGCACTACACTTGAAGAAATGAACAATAGGTGGTCTCCTCTTACTCACCAGTGATGGGAAAAACATGGCAATTGGACCGAGTCTTTGTGACAACTTGGTTCTCTTGCTCTTCAGTAGAGTCACATTCTTTTAATGTCTTCGTTACTATCTGATTTTCTACTAGACACTTTGAGGAAGCTGTGATTACTATTTCCGATCTAGGTACAATTTAGTACACTGAAAAGGCAATTTACTCAATGAAAACCTTTCTAAATGCTAGCATGGTAAACTGGAAGTCGCTATGTATTGTCAACTGGTAGTAAAGGAGTAGTTGATTCACTGAGAGAATTTGGCTTATTACCAGTCCAATCTCCAGTAACCCTAGCATTTCCTGCTCATGTTGAAATGAACACCAGGTACCACCTGTGTTTCAGATGAAAGACTTGCCCAGGAGACAGTGACAATTTGCCCATCCCATATTTATAGTCTGTAGTATTAGGTGGGATGGATGGCACTGTAATCACTAATCTGACATGAATCAACACTTACCATAATGGTACAGCATTTTCCACTTGAATTTGCACCTGAGTTTGTGCCTCTCAGCTTGAATAGAAGTGCTAATCATATCTCATACAGACAGCAATTTAAAAATCAATCTCTGTGTTCATGGAAATATCACATTTAATTCTTGGCTGATGTCACTAACACGAGAGGGGCATGATCAACTTCTATTTGAAAATCAAGTAGTCTGTGTATTTAATTGTGAAATATCTCATTGTCACACAATGCCTACTCTCCCTTTGTAGGATGAATCTTTCTGAGTTCATAATGACTCCTCTTGCAGCCTTTGATCTGGGCAGCCAACTACATCTTCACCTTAAGATGTGCCGACTTGAAGGCTTTCCTTAGAAGCATCAGAAGAGATATTAGGTTTGTTTGTTTTGTTCTTTAGATAAAAATAATTCAGTATTGGCAACACTTTGAGGAAGCTGTGATTACTATTTCCGATCTCCTAGGTACAATTTAGTACACTGAAAAGGCAATTTACTCAATGAAAACCTTTCTAAATGCTAGCATGGTAAACTGGAAGTCTCTATGTATTGTCAACTGGTAGTAAAGGAGTAGTTGATTCACTGAGAGAATTTGGCTTATTACCAGTCCAATCTCCAGTAACCCTAGCATTTCCTGCTCATGTTGAAATGAACACCAGGTACCACCTGTGTTTCAGATGAAAGACTTGCCCAGGAGACAGTGACAATTTGCCCATCCCATATTTATAGTCTGTAGTATTAGGTGGGATGGATGGCACTGTAATCACTAATCTGACATGAATCAACACTTACCATAATGGTACAGCATTTTCCACTTGAATTTGCACCTGAGTTTGTGCCTCTCAGCTTGAATAGAAGTGCTAATCATATCTCATACAGACAGCAATTTAAAAATCAATCTCTGTGTTCATGGAAATATCACATTTAATTCTTGGCTGATGTCACTAACACGAGAGGGGCATGATCAACTTCTATTTGAAAATCAAGTAGTCTGTGTATTTAATTGTGAAATATCTCATTGTCACACAATGCCTACTCTCCCTTTGTAGGATGAATCTTTCTGAGTTCATAATGACTCCTCTTGCAGCCTTTGATCTGGGCAGCCAACTACATCTTCACCTTAAGATGTGCCGACTTGAAGGCTTTCCTTAGAAGCATCAGAAGAGATATTAGGTTTGTTTGTTTTGTTCTTTAGATAAAAATAATTCAGTATTGGCAATTAAAATAAAAGTTAGTTTCTCCACTTTAAGCTCATGTTTCTGTTCCTCAAATTTTGGCAGCATCAACAACTCGGGGCTTACAATGAGGCTTTATAAACCAGAGAAGCACTTCATGGGCATTTGTCTTGCCCTCTGCCCATGAAAACATTTTGATCGTCTCCTATGGGTGTGATTTCCAAATTCTCAAATTAACCTCTGTTTCCTCCTTTGCCAGAGGGTACAGAGCTATGCTGAATGCCTCCTTCTCAATATTGTTTATACCTAATGACCTTTTAAACAAAACTTTCCTTTTTTTTTTAAATTTCTCTGAAAGTAGATCTGAGTGAAAGATAAAATTTACCAAGCAATGTATTGAGTTTCTCTTACTGAGTTCTTCAAACTTTTATTTCCAGAAGCCATATATTACTCTGAAAAGTAATAAGCTCCTAATATTTTAGCATTTCCTCTCTCTTAACACTCTGTTAATATTCTCATTTGTGTAATAAGAACTTAAATGTCTATTTACACATAAATGGGGTCATCTACTTCTGATATTTTCATGTTAGTTGATTTGGTCAAGAGGTACTTGAATTTTCACCAAGCCTTATTCTATGTCATAGGAGCTCAGATTGTCCTGTCAAGGGCTAGTCTTTTGAAAGAAGGCTGATGGAACTGGATCTTTATATCCCTGACACATTCTTTCTTAGAAAAGTTTGTAGTGCGGGTGTTCACCATGTATATTTCTGGTTTATTACCTGGATGAATTCTTCCATGTAGTCATATAGACAAAGTTTCTTTGTGCTTTTCTTTCCTGCACCATACTCAGTCAACTACTATTTCATTGACTCTCTCCTTATGGTCTAGAACTAGATTTCAAATTTCTTGACTAATTTGGCCTGACACATTCCTTTTTCTCAATATCCAGTTGAAAGTATTTCCTTTATTTATTTTCTGGAAATACTATCCACATTTTTGTTCTATTTAGAACTTCTCTCCATTGCATATATTTCTATTTTTTATTAATTATTATTTTTATCAACAAGCTGAGCCCAGAATTCCCAGTGGTTTGGGCAACCTCTAGTACGACTCTTTTTAAAATGAGATAAGTTAAAAGTTTATTGTTGTTTCAAGGCATAAAGTCAAGAGGGAAAGCAAAGGAAAATGTGGATTGGAACGGGGCAGGGGGGTGGTATTAGGTCTAAATGATAGGTTTCATCTTCTGTAAGCCTCAGCCAATCCCTTCTCTCTTTCTTTAGAATTCCATTAAGCAAACCATCAAAAACCATCTCTCTGTGTGTCTTTCTCCGTGATATCCTTCTTTCCATTTAAGTTTACTAACTTGAATCCTGGCAGGACTATCTAACCTATCCTCCTGAGCTATACCACTGATGTTGTCAAAGCCTATCTCTTTTTCCCACTCCACTAGCTAATGTGTATATAAAGTGATAGTTTGTTCATTTGTGTATTGGTTCAGTTCTTCGTGCTGGTGTCCAAATGCACAGCTCATATGCCTATTAAAATCATTGAGCAAAGAAGAAAAAAAATCACACAAAAAAGTTTCATTAGTTCAAGTTGGCATTTATAATAAAAAGTTGAACCAAGCTATAGGCAAAGGAGAAACATGTCTATCTGCTCATCCCACTTCCACATTAGACAGTAAAATAAGAAAGACGATAAGAATTTAGAGGTTTCCATTTTAGACTGTAAGCTTTTGAGGAAACAGAGTAACTCTTTAAAATATGCTGCATAACTTTGGGAATAAAAGTTGAGGAAATGCTTTCCCTTAATAACATCAATTTTATCCAAAAATAGAGTTTTTACTAAGGCAGTGATCGCTACACCTTTTTAATTGTACGTCATCGTTAGTAAAAATTTTGAACATACGGTTCCAATGAACATATGTTTATGTGGCTCATTCACATGAGTTGCTCTTACTATATTATGTGCAATATAAAGCACAAAAATCAAAGTTAAAAAAGAGTGAAATTAAAACACTTTTTCATGAAATTATTTTTTCCACAACCTGCTGCACATGTACCCAGTAATGGCAATTGTCTTTGACTCTTCTTTTTCCTTCAAGTATCACATCTGAAGAGTGACTACGTCCTATCCAATTCATCTCTAACTCGATCTCAGTTCCTACTACTTCTCCATTCCCAACACAGCCTTATGTTAGAATCTCATGAACTTTTTACCTGGACTCTCTCATTAATCACCTTGCTTTCTTTAGCTCCTTCTCTCCAATTCAAGCTTTATCCAGTGGCCTGGGCGCTCTTTCCAAAACTCAATGCTGACTGTGTCTTTCCTCTGTTCAAGTCAAGTCCTTCAGTGGCTTAGCATTGCCTGCAGGACAGAGTTGAAACTTCTGAACATAACACAGATCTGTCCTTGTCTAACTTTCCAGGTTTACCTTCTTTCCCACCTGACTCTAGCTATCTTAAACTGATTGTAGTTTTTTGAAGAAACCAACATCTTTCTTTTATTTTCACCTTTGTATGTGCTAGTTTTTCTACTAGAAATGGCCTTTTATTCTTTTCTGTCTGGAAAACCTCAATATTCAGCTTAAACCTCACTTCCCTTGGAAGGTTCTCTTTGCTTCCCTTTGCAGAATTAAGCCCTTGCCTTTCTGTTCCCTTAACATTTTGTACTGAATTAGAGATTTTATCGTATCCCCCAATGTCTCTAAGTGTCTAAATGATAGAAACTCTGCTCTGTTCCTTTTTTAAATTATCAATGCCTATCACAAATTAGGCATAGAGTTAAACGCTTGATCTTTCCTAATAAGTAGACTGAATAAATATTAATTGAACAAGTATGTAATTTTGGTAGCAGTGAAGCAAACCTTCAACAAGGCAGTCTGCAATAAACAAAAACATTTCAATGATATATAAGAAAAAATGCCTCTTGCCTTGAGTTTTTAATATTTTCTCACAGCTTAACAGATTTAGGGGTTACCTGCAGTCTTTCCTCTTATATTTCCCAGTCAATATAATTAATGATGATAATAATAAATATCATTTATGTTTACTACGTGTGCAGCACTATGATAAGTAACTTGCTGCAATATCTAATTTAACCATCACACAGCGCTGTGAAGTAAGTACTAGTATTCCTTTCATCTTGCATGTGGCACAGTCAATGAGGTTCTAAAGGGTACAGAGTGACTCCTTCTAAGTATGTGAAAACAACAAGATTTAAAAGCAGCTCTCCAACTGCAGCTCTTAACCCAAATGTTCTGCTGCCTTCAGGCCATATATCTCCAAATCTTTTTCTTGACATTTAGTTCCTTCCACTGCTAGATTGGAATGTTTCCAGTGTTGTTATGATAGCTGCAAGTAGAATGTGTAATAAATATGATGGTTTTACATACTGCCTATCCCATAAAGTTTCTAAGATCCAGGAACTCTTTGGAAATCTCTAGACCAGACTGTTTATGTGTGAGTCAAATGATTTGTTTCACCAAGTGGTTTGGCTTCATTGAATTTTACTTCCGCCAGCATCATCTCTCGTGTGGCATTATCATCTGCCATGGTTGAAATGCATGCTCCTGCAGATGAAGTCTTTTATTTGTTTATATTTGCTTTAGCTAATTCTTACCATATCAACAACCGCAGCTGAAATTTGTACTACATTCTTTACTGCCTGATCATTCTTCATGGATGCATACTAGATTAGCCTTGCAAATAAGCAGGTGGGCAGGGAGACAGTTTTAAAAATGGTGTGTGCTTTGTATATGTTGAAATGCATTTGCTAATTTTTTAATTACAAAATTACAATCCATATGATGTTAATTAGAAATATGCAACAAAGATGGGGCAGGGCAATAGAACAGGGAGAATTGAATGATATCTAATATATTAAAAATGTAAAAAAGAAAATATCAGTTTGCTCAACTGCATAAAAATACACAGATATCACAGTACTTTTTTTCCCCGCTGATTTGAAATAAGTTGTTACTTGGTAAAGTAACTGTTTTGGTAGTTATAGTAGTTTCTGCTTTTCCTCAGGGGATACAATCTAAGACTCAAGGCATATGCCTGAAACCACAGATAGTACCGAACCCTATATGTACTACATTTTTTCCTATACATACATACCTGTGATAAAGTTTCACTTATAAATTGGGCATAGTAAGAAATTGACAACAATAATTAATAATAAAATAAACTCATAACAATATACTGCAATAAAAGTTCTGTGAATGTGTTCACTCACTTCAGGGGATCCCCTGTTGAAGTTTTCATACAGGCTCAATGCTTTCAGACACAACAAATTACTGTCAATCGGAACATATTTTCTTTCATGTCTTTTACCCACAAATTTAATGCCATTTCCATCTTCACTAAGCACTTATCACACGCTGTGACCTTAACTTTTTCAGTTTAAGGTGCAACAGCAAAACTAGCACACATTTCTTTGTCCTTCACAATTTCACCGAGAAAAGAATTGTTCTTTCTGTAGATCTTAGCAACCTCAGCATATGATTTTTTTTCCTTTTATTAAGTTGAGAACTTTCACCTTTTCACTTAAAGGAAGCACTTTACAGCTTCTCTTTGGCATCTCTGAATTGCCACCATCACCACTCTTGCACTCTGAGGCAATCACTAAGTAAAATACAGGTTACCTGAATATATGCACTGTGATACTACAACAGTTGATCTGATAACTGAGACAGCTATTAAGTGAATAACAGGCAGGCAGAAAGCATGTAGACTACCAATATGTTGGACAAAGGGATGATTCATGTCCCATGCTAGAGAAAATGGGACGACGGCACAAGAGTTCATCGTGCTACTCAGAATGGTACATAATTTAAAACTTATGAATTGTTTATTTCTAGAATTTTTCATTTAATGTTGTCAGACCATGGTTGACCCTGGGTAAGTGAAAGTAAAACCACAAATAAGGGCTAACTACTGTAATCCAAAAACAATTCTTTTCCTCTAAATGTAGGAATAAAAAAAGACTTTTTATTTTACAAGATTTTAATAGACATTATCAACAACTCAAAGTAAAAGCATAATGAAAACAAACTGGATTTCACATTTGATAAAGAAAATATTTTGAAGGTCCTTTTAAAAATGTAAGCTATTTATTTAGATTCATTTGTCATTGTCTCTATTAAATAATACTTATTACACCTCCTCATACACAGAAGGCTATATAGTCTCTCTACAAAACAAATTAAACAGTTCTTTGCCTACTAGGATCTTAAAACATGATACGTCAGTAATTACTAATTATCCTGTATGTAGATTTCACTGTCTTGGTATTTGAGGGATGACTAGTAACTATATTGTCATCAAGATTTCAATGGGATCCACCACTTGTACTTTCTTTCCATTTATCCTGGAAAAAATGAATGAATAAAAGGGATTTTCAAGACAATCCTAGTAAAATAAATGGAGCTAAGCTAGAATTTTTTTTTAAAGATACAGAATTGGTAGAGAAAACTTAAAAAAGATCTCATCTTGTCCAGATTTACATCAATGACTCATAAATATATACGCCTCTACCTCAACCTATCTCTCAAACTCCAGATTTGTATATATGCTTGTTTACTTGAAATCTCTACTTACATGTCTAAGAGTGCTCTCAAATATTCAAAATATCTCAAATGTTCAAAATAAAACTTGATTCCCAACCTGCCACCCTGTTACTTCCCCAGTGTTCCTCACTACAGTAAATGGCACCACCATTCACCCAATCATAAGTCCTCTGAAATCTGACTCCAAAAACATGCCTGGATCCATTTACTTTTCCCCCCTCTATGCTACCATTTGTTGTTCAAGCCAGCATCATCTTTGCCCAGACTACTTCAGTAGCCTGCCACCAGTCTGTAGTCTCTCACTAGTCATCATTAAATTTTCCAACTTCACTCAGATCATAGTACATCTCTACTCAAAATGCTCCAGTGGCTTTTAATTTCTAATAAAGTAGAACTCAAACTCCTTGATAAGACTTCAAGGACTTACATGATCTGGGTCCTATCACTTCAACCTCATTTCTTACCACTTTCCACTTAAAATCCTGCCTTGAGGTCCTACACCCATAGAGTGGCAACTAAGAATTGGGAGGGATATCTCTGCTGTGGAGGAGTGAGGGGTCCTAGCCCATACCCAGCTCCCTAGCTTGGAGCACCAGTGCCAGAAAGAGGAGTCCCCATAATATTTGACTGTGGAAATGAGCTAGAATTGCATCTGAGTGAGACAGAGGGTTGCTGGAGTCCCAGGCATTCCTCTTAAGGGACCATGTACAGATTCGCTTGCTCTGGGTTTAAGTGCTGGAGCAGTAGCTTGAAGGACATATGGAGAGGAACTGAATTGACTGGCTTCAGGGTGAGGGCTAGAGAGGTAAAGAATGAGGTAGCTCTCTCCATGGACAGAAGTGCTGGTAGGCACCATTTGCTCCTTTGTTGAGCACTACACCCACTCAGCCACCAGGCCCCAGAGGCTTTTCCACATAAGTGGCCTGCCTCAGCTTGTACTACTGACTTTCCAACAATCTCTCAAAAGTCTACAAACCCCAAACAAGCATTGGCTGGCCTTAGTGTGCCCTGTACTTCTTGCTAAGTGGCCCCAGCCTTGGCCTGGAATGCAGCTTCATCTAAGCGGCCGCCTATATGGCAATAAAAGGTAGCTGACCTCAGTTCACATGTTCACATTCTGGTGCCCACCAAAGGGTCCCTAGCCTGGCATTAGTGGCAGCCAGCCTTAGTTCACAGCATAGCCTCTCACAAGTGCCTCCAAACTCAGTAAAATCACAGATCACTTTATGATTCCTTTGCAAGGTGGTCCCAAACTGGGCACAAAAGGCATTGATCTTCCCTGCACTTGAGAACCTCCCCAGAGCCTCCAGAAATAACATACCCAGTGGCCAGCTTCAGACTACATGAGAGCACCACCCAACCAGCTCCAAAAATAACACACCTGAAGGGCAGACTCAGCTGGCACCAGAGTCCAGCTATAGCAACTCCTGCTCTGTGGAGTCAGCCCCCACATAAAAGCTTGTCCACTGTAGTCAATGTCAGCCCTCAAAGCCAGTCAACCTGAGAGTCAATCCTACCCACTGAATATCAACAGCAATGAAGGTTCAACTACAACAGGAGCACACACACAACACACATAAGAGACACATCTGAAGTACCTGGATCAAGTGAACAGGAAGACTATGCCACTGGGTCCCAAGGACACCTACTATATAAGGCTACTCTGCCAAGACTAGGAGACATAGCAGATCTACATAATACATAGAAAAAAACACAGGGAATCAGCAAAAATGAGGAGACAAAGAAACATGTCTCAAATGAAAAAGCATAACAAAACTCCAGAAAAAGAACTAAATAAAAGGGGAACAAGCACGGCCAGATAGAGTTCAAAACATTCATTATAAGGATGCTCAATGAACTTAGGGGAAAAATAAATGAACTCAGTAAGCACTTCAGCAAAGAGATAGAAACCATAGAAAAGAACCAGTCAGAAATGAAGAATAAAATAGCTGAAATGAACAATACATTATAGATAATCAAAAACTGATTAGATAAAGTGGAGGATCAAATCTGCAATCTGGAAGACAAGTTGGAGAAAACACCCAATGGGTACAGCAAAAAGAAACAATAATTTAAAAATGAGGATAGTTTAAGGGGCCTCTGGGACAACATCAAGCATAACAATATTTACATCATAGGGGTACCAGAAGGAAAAGAGAGAGAGCAAGGAATTGAAAATCTATTTGAAGAAATAATGATGGAAAACTTCCCCAACCTGGTGAAATAAATAGACATGTAAGTCCAGGAAGCACAGAGAGTCTCAAACAAGATGAACCCAAAGAGGCCCACACCAAGATACATCATAATAAAAATGGCAAAGTTTAAAGATGAAGAGAGAATCTTAAAAGTAGTAAGAGAAAAGCAATTAGTTACTTACAAGGGAGTCCCCATAAACTGTCAGCTGATGTCTCAACAGAAATTTTGCAGGCCAGAAGGATTGGCATGAAATATTCAAAATGATGAAAAGTAAGGACATACAACCAAGATTGCTCTATATAGCAAAGCTATCATTTAGAATAAAAAACAGATAAAAAGCTTTTCAGACAAGAAGCTAAAGGAGTTCATTACCACTAAACCAATATTACAAGAAGTATTAAAGGGATTTCTTTAAGGACAAAAATTAAAAATATGAATAAGAACATATAGGAAAAAAATTCTCACTGACAAAGGCTAACATATTGTAAAAGCGGTGGACCAAACAGCTATAAAGTTAGAACAAAAGTTATGAAGAGCATGTGTCATTACAAACATAAATTAAGGGATACACACAACATACACACAAAAGAAGTAACAAATAGTGACAAAAATATAAATATGGAGGGGGTGAGTTAAAATGGTAGTGATTTTAGAATGTGTTCAAACTTAAGCGACCATCAACTTAAAATAGACTGCAATAAACATAGCTGGGTATATATATATGAAGCACATGATAACTACAAACCAAAAATCTACAAGAGATATACAAGGACTAAAGAGAAAAAATTCCAAACAAAATTCTATAAAAAGTCATCAACATACAAGAGAAAAGAAGAAAAGACGAAAGGAACAATGAACTACAAAAACAATCAGCAAACAATAAAATGGCAATGACTCCATACCTATCAATAATTACTTTAAATGTAAATGAAATAAATGGTCTAATCCAAAGACATAGGATGGCTGAATGAATAAGAAAACAAGCCCCTTACATATGCTGCCTACAAGAGATCCACTTCAGATCAAAAGAAACACAGAGACTGAAGTAAAGGGATGAAAAAAGATATTTCATTCAAATGAAAATTTTTAAATAGCTGGGGTAGTAATCAGACAAAATAGACTTTAAAACAAAGGCTATAACTAGAGACCAAAAGGACATCTCATCATGATAAAGTGAGCAACCCAAGAAGAGGACAAAACTCTTGTAAACATTCATGTACCAAATGTAGGAGCACCTAAATATATAAAGGAAATACTGATGGACACAAAGAGAGTAATCAAGAGTAATACAGTTATAGTAAGGAACTTTATCACTCCATTGACATCAGTGGTAAATCATTCAGTCAGAAAACCGACAAAGAAACAGTGGCCTTAAATTACACATTAGACAAGATGAATTAAATTGATATTTTTAGGACATTTCACCCCAAAGCAGCAGAATATGCATTCTTTTCAAGCACACATGGAATATTTTTTCTGGATAGATCATATGTTAGTTCACAACCAAGTCTCAATAAATTTAAGACTGAGATCATATCAAGCATCTTCTTCAATCACAGTAGTATGAAACTATATATCAATTACAAGAAGAAAATTGAAAAAGACAAAAACTCATGGAGGCTAAATAACATGCTACTAAACAATGAATGGGTTAACAATGAGCTCAAGGAAGAAATCAAAAGATACCTTGAGATAAATGAAAATGTAAATACAGTGACTCAAAATCTATAGGACGCAGCCAAAGAAGTTTACAAGGGAAATTCATAGCACTACAGGCTTACCTTGAGAAACAAAAAAAACCCTAAAATAAACAATCTAACCTTACACCCAAAGGAATTAAACAAACAAACAAACGAACAAACGAATGAAGCCCCAAGTGAGTAGAAGGGGGGAAATAATAAGGACCGGAGTGGAAATAAACAAAATAGAGTCTAAAAGGACAATAAAAAAGAGCAATAAAACCAAGAGCTGATTCTTTGTAAAGATACAAATTAATAAACCTTTAGCCAAACTCATGAAGGAAAAAGTAGACCCAAATAAGCAAAATTAGAAGTGAAAAGAGAGAAGTGACAACCAACACTAAAGAAATACAAAAGATTACAAGAAAATACTATGAACAATTATATGCTAATGAACTAAACAATCTGGAAGAAATGGATAAATTCTTAGAAATATACAATCTTGCAAGACTGAATCAAGAAGAAACAGAAAATCTGAACAAACTGATAACTGTGAATGAAATCGAATCAGTAATCAAAAAAACTCTTAACAAACAAAAGTCTTTGACAAGATAGCTTCACAATTGAATTCCACCAAACATTCAAAGAATTAATACCTATCCTTCTCAAACTGTTCCAAAAAATTAGAGAGGAGAGAAGGCTCTCAATCTCTTTATATGAGGCCAGAATTACTGTGATACCAAAACCCAACAAAGATACTAAATATATATATTTGTGGACATATATATATACACACACACATATATATACACATATATATGTATCTATATATAGAGATACATAGATACACATATTGACATATATATCTCTATATAGATAAATAGATATGTTAATATCCCTGATGAACATATGCAAAATTCCTCAAGATAATATTGGCAAGCGAAATTTGGCAATACATTAAAGAGGTCATATACTATTATCAAGTGGAATTTATTCCCAGGATGCAAGATTGGTTCAATAACTTCAAATCAATTGATGTGATACAACACATAAAAAAATGAGGGATAAAAATCATATGCTCACATAACTAGATACAGAAAAAAAATTTGATAAATCCAGTGTCCATTTTTGATAAAAAATAACACACTCACCAAAGTGGGAAAAGAGAACACACCTCAACATAATAAAGGCCATACATGACAAACCCATAGCTAATATCATATTCACCAGGGAAAAGCTGAAAGCTTTTTTAAGATCAGGAACAAGACAAGGATGTCCATTTTCACCACTTTCATTCATTCAACATAGTTCTAGAAATCCTAGCCATAGCAATCAGACAAAATAATAATAATAATAAAATCATCCAAATTGAAAAGAAAGAAGTTTTTAAAACCGTCATTATTTGCAGATGACATGACATCACATATAGAGAATCCTAAAGATTTCAACAAAAGACTATTAGAACCAATAAATGAATTCAGTAAAGCAGCAGGATACAAAATTAAAATATTCAGAAATGGGTTACATTTTTAAACACCAAATAATGAACTATCAGAAAAATTAAGAAAACAATTTCATTTACAATTGCATCAAAAAAAAAAACAAACCCTAGAAAAATATTTAACCAAGGAGGTAAAAGACCTGTACTCAGAAAACTATAAGACATTGACAAAGATACAAATAAATGCAAAGATATACTGTGCTTACGGATAGGAAGAATTAAGGTCATTAAAATGTCCATATTACCCAAAGCAATGTACAGATTCGATGCAATCCCTATCAAAATACCAATGGCATTTTTTTCACAGAATGGGAACAAATAATCTTAAAATTTATATGGAACCATAAAAGACCCCAAGTATAAAAGCAGTCTTGAGAAGGAAGAGCACAGTTGGAGGTATCATGTTATCTGACCTCAAACTATAATACAAAGCTATAGTAATCAACACAGCATGGTGCTGGCATAAAAACAGACACACTGATCAATGGAACAGAACAGAGAACCCATAAATAAACTCATGCCTATATGATAGATAAATTAATCCAGGACAAAGGAGACAAGAATATACGATGGGGTAAAGACAATAAATGATGTTGGGAAAAGTAGACAAACACATGCAAAAGAATGAAACTGAACCACTTTCTTAGACCATAAAGAAGAATAAACTCAAAATGGATTAAAGACTAAAATTAAGACCCAAAACCATACAACTCCTAGAAGAAAACAAAATCAATAAACACTTTGGCATCACTCCCAGTAATATTTTTTTGGATATGTCTCCTTAAGCAAGGGAAACAAAACAATAAATAAACAAATGCGACTATAAAATAAAAAAGATTTTAAACAGCAAAGAAAACCATCAATAAAAAGAAAAGACAACCTACTGAACAGGAAAAGATATTCACCAATAATATATTCAGTAAGGGGTTAATATCCAAAATATATAAGGAACTCATGTAATACACACAAAAAATCCAGTTAAAAATAGGCAAAGGATCTGAATAGACGTTTCTCCAGAGAAGATATATAGATGGCCAATAGACATATGAAAAGATGCTCAACAATGTTAATCATCAGGAAAATGCAAATTAAAACCACAATGAGATGTCACCTCACACCTGTCAGAATGGCTATCATCAATAAATCAACAAACAACAAATGCTGGCGAGGATGTGGAGAAAAGAGAACCCTCACGTGCTATTGGTGAGATTGTAAATTGGTGCAGCCACCATGGAACAGTATGGAAACAGTATGGAAAATAGTAAATTCCTCAAAAAATTAAAAATAGAACTACCATATAACCCAGCAATTCTACTTCTGAGTATTTGTCTGAAGAAAACTAAAACACTGATTTAAAATGTACATGCATCCCCATGTTCACTGCAATATTACTTACAATAGCCAGGATAGGGAGGCAAAGTAAGCTCCCATCAATAGACAACTAGATAAAGAAGTGGTACATATATATAATGGAACATTACTAAGCCATAAAAATAATGAAATCTTACCATTTGTGACAACATAGGTGGACTTAGCGGGTATTACGCTAAGTAAAATAAGTCAGAGAAAGACAAACATCACATGATTTCACTTACATGTAGAATCTAAAAAACAAAATAAACGAAGCAACAAAACAGAAACAAACTAATAGAGAACAAATTGATGGTTGCCAGATGGAAGTTGAGGGGATGGGTGAAAATATGAAGGGATTAAGAACTACAAATTCCCAGTTATAATAACAGTCACAAGGATGTAAACTACAGCACAGGGAATACAGTCAATACGATTATAATAACTATGTATGGTGTCAGATGGGTAGGAGACGTTGGCATAATTGCTTTGTAAATTATATAAATGTCTAATCACTATGTTGTACACCTGAAGCTAATATAATATTATATGTAAACTGTAATTAAAATTTAAATTTTTTTTTAATTTTTAAAAAGTTCTACTCAAAAGCCATATTTCTTTTTTCTTTTAACTCTAATTTTTCTTGCTTTTGGCTCTTTAAACATAGCTGTTTCCTCCATGTCTTTCTTAACTTCATGTGGCTTCTTCCTTCTAGTCGTTCAGGTGTTGCTTTTTCAAAATGAGGTACCACTTCCTCAGCACAACCTTCTCTGACAATCCAATCTAAAGTAGCCCCTCCCCAACCCCTGAATTCATTTTCTGTAATATCAACTTGTTTTATCATTTCCCGAGCACTTATCACTATCTGAAATCACTGTTGTTTATCTATCTCTTTATTAGTTCATTGCATGCCCTCACTAGTTTGTAAACCACCTCAGAGGAAGGTTCCTGAGTCACCTTTTTACTTCTGTATCACCTGTATTGAGAACAGTCCCTGGCACCAATAGTGTCAATAAATGGCTGTCAAAAAAAATAAAAGAAGTACTCACAGAGTGACTGACTTTCCAGGAGTTAGAAAAGGAAAGGAAGTTTAGTAAATTTGATGTCCAACGGTACATTGTCTTAAAACATGGAAAGAAATATCTGAAACCATCTGTGCATCAATAGGGGTAAGTGTCTACACTCATTGACTAGATTCAACCCACGACAGTTAAAGAAACTCACACAATCAAGTTTGATCTAAATAATGTTGATACAGGGCTAGACATTCTATTTTAATATGCATTTTGCAAAATAAGAATGGGGACACAGACTAGCTGCTTGGATTTTTCTGCTTTCTTGTACAATTAATAAAAACAGGTGAAGCTTTAGGGTGGCTACTTAGCCGAGAGACTTATTATTACTCACATAAGCAGTGTCTCAAGTTCCACTGTCTTTGCAATTACTTCAGAGATGAGAGATGAGAGCATAAAACTAAACTGTTAAACTAAGCCAACTACAGCTGGAGACCATTAACAACAAATTTGGGTATGCAGAAAACAGCAGTGGGAGGCTGAAGTTATCTCAACTGGAGAAGCTACATGCAGGTTAAAAAAAAATTGCACTGAATCCTGATCCACAGATACCAACAATGCTTTTTGATGTTATCCTTTCTATTTCTAAGCGCCGCAAAGCACTCATTTATTATTTCATGTATTCTAACAGTTTCGCGTGTGTCTGTAAATTGGAAAATATGAGGCAAAATTGCCAATGCCTTTAGATTTGGGACAAGATTTTAAAACATTTTGAAAACTGAAGCCAATGAGCATCAACATACAATAGGAGAAAACGAGCCCTATGTAGAGGAAGTGAGGCTCCTGGAAATGATTCGTAAATGTTTTGCTGCTAGGACTAAAGTATCTCCTAAATTTTATCAAGACTAGGTATCTCCTAAGTTTTACAATGCCCTTCTGGGAAATACTAAGCTAAAATAAGGCAAGTTATAACCAAAGCCATGTAATGTCTACCAAGAAGATATTTTCAAGACAGAAAGTCCCTGCATGGGGTGGCATTGTAGGAAGGGAGAGGTGATGTTAATACATGTAACCGCGTCATAGTTCTTCTGAAATGGACACTGATAAGGTTACCAGCAGTTAGACTCTCCATATCGCCCCTCCTACCTGCAAATCCCTTGTGAGAGAGGCAAGTACACTTTATTCTTACAAGTTAGAGACTAATATCTTATCGTTAAAGACACAGAACACTATTCCTGTCACTACTACAAAAGATCCTCATTTAGGACATTCCTTTGATAAAATAACAAGCAATAACAATGATAAAAAGCACTTACCATTCTCTTGGGATTTTATTGATTTATATTTATTCCTGTGTTCTTTTTAATTAAACATTAAAACCTTGGAGTAAGCAACCCATTCCTCCTGTGCTCACAAAAGATAGCTGTCTTCTTCCTCCTAGGGTAACTGCAATCCCAAAACTTAGAAACGCTGAGATATGTAAGATTTCTAGCTTTTTCTTCCCTCTTTTAGAGCCCAGCTTCCTATAGCCGGCTGTAAATGGCAACTGGAAACTTTGAAATCTGGTTAAAATATATCTTTTCCAAATAGAACTGTGCTTGGAAATCGAAATACCAATCTTTTATATTTTGATGGAAAATTATTATGTAAATGGGATAATGCTTTACTTATTTAAGTAAATAAATAAGATTCTTTTGTCAGCAATCACTTTAGCAAAGGGGCTTTTTATTGTTTGAATTTTGGAGAGAGGTTAGTAAATCAATTACTGGGGGTAACTACTTCCCTCCGCCACTCCCCTCTCCCATGATATCATTATATGTAAATTGGATTCACTTAACCTCTGTAGAAAGACTCATCCTTATAATAAAATCATTAGACCATAATGACAGAGGAAATGAGAAAGTGGCAGAAGGAAACAGGTGTTTGAACGACATTTATGTAGCTTTGTGGAAAGGTTGGTGGCAGTTGCTATGTTACAATTAGCTAGAGGATCTTATTATGCCTCCGATTTAATATCTGGTAATATATTTCTCTCTGTCATGCACAGGCAAAAAAAGTGGGGCAATGGAACCTAGGAAGATCTGGGAATGTGCCCATCTTAAACTCTGTGTATACGTATTTGACTCTATATGTGTGTCTGCTTGTGAATGAGTGCCTCCAATTAGGACAAACCTGACACTGAGACCTGGTAGCTAAATGTAATTATGGTATATGTTTTCATAGCTTCAGCATTAGGAAAAAGGTATGTCTCTTAGCTCCTGTCCAGTGATATCGTTTAGGCTTTAAATTGTTTTCTTTACATTTTTATTTGAAAGAAGAGGAGCCTAAGAATAATAATACATCAATGACTTCACCATTAGACTTTAGTGACTTGACTGCTACAATGCCATGTAACTTTTTCAAATAATGAAGTTTTTTTTTTTCTTTTATTTTCTTCTTACTTTGGTAGTTCCTTCAAACTGGATCTGCTTTGTTGAAAGGGATTCATCTTTTTTTTTTTTTTTTTTAAAGAACATTAGTTAGGGACATAAGAATAACACAATGTGAGGCTGATTTCTTCTAAAGATAGAATGACAATGAAATGAAAAAATAACAGTGGTGATGTAGAGTCTAATCCTTCCCTAGAATAAAAAGCTCAAGTTAAAAGAGCAAAACTAGTCCATGCTTCTTAAGATGAAAGTGATGGTAAGAGGATTGCTATTTTGACCTAATGGGGACTGCGAAAGGAATGATGAGGTTACCTGACCCCATGCTAGTTTGTAAATGACTACTTTCTTGGAGAACAACTCCGTTTTGGGCAGCTGTCTAACAATTACATTCTTGACTAACACACACACACACACACAGAAGATGGTGGCTGTACTTCTCCTCCTTTCTAAATCCAAAAACATTTGATTTCCTCTCAAGTACTTCAATGGGTTTAGAACAAGTTAATTCAAAATAATCCTACATTATTCTGCCAGAGGTTTTGCCTTTAATTATCCTTGTGCAAGTTCCTTTTAAAGCATGTTTAATATAGGCATTTGTCTTTCCTTTGTGGCTTTATGAAAATTTTTAAAAGATATTTGGGTACAAAAACTTGAGCCACTACTGTGTCTCTTTAGGGACCCACTCAGGGAGAGATAAAAATTGTCTGTGCATTACAAATGCCAGTCGAAGCAGATTTTAGCCGTGCAACTCTGTCAGAGATCCCTCCTACTTTTGCAAAGTAAATAGCTTTGTGTCTTGCCTGCCACCATTTGATCAATGTCTTTATAATAACACAATAGCATTATGAAAATAATAAAAGGAAATATAAAGATGATTAACGCAAAAGGGAACTCCGCAACCCAAAATGGGACTGAAAAGTGGGAAAAAGCAAGAAGATGGGTGGAAAGAAAGGAAACCAAATGGATGTAATTCCATATATGCTTCGATTGGCTTTATTGATTCTTCACCCTCTCATCACTTCTACCTCCAAAATAGTCGGCCAAGTCAAGACTTAGTTATTTTCTTTCTAAGAAAAAGAGAGAGGAAAAGAGAGAGAGAGGAGGAAAAAAAATAAGAGCCAGAATCTGTTCATAAGGGAAGCAGTCACTGCTGCTTTTTTTTTTTTTTTTTTTTAAAGCACTTAAGGGTCATTAGTCTAACACTGCAGCAAATGTATTATTCATTTTGCCTTAGCCCAATTTCTCGGCTAAGAATTTTGCAAGAAAACGATACACAGTTCAGTAGAGAGGTGATTGATCAAGCCAGAAGGAACAGAATTTGGGCATCCTGCTAAAAATTTTTCTCAGTCTTCTCAGTTAGCATAAATCAATTTTATTTATGTAGTAACACTTGAATACTAACTACCCAATGCCATCCGTCAGTACAAAATTGATGACTATACCTTTAGGTTAATATTACTTGAACATTTCATTCTGAATAATTTATACACATTTCTGTCTGAGTGTCAATTCGAGATTGTTTATTTGGTTTCAGCAAGTGTAGCTGAATCACAGCTTTTATTAGGAAAAGGTTCTCCTCTCTGTTTATTTTGTGCATTAAAGGGCCTTGTCCTATTTTGGGGCCTTGATACTATTTCATAAGAATTGAAACATGGAACAATGTTGTACCTAATCTATGTTTGCTTATAGCTTCTTTTTTAAGGGCCTTTTTCCAATGTTTTGCAGTTTTTAGCGGTGAAAATACCTAGGATTATATATAACCAGATAAAAAGCTAGCAAAATAGAGGCGAGCAGGTATTTAATATCACACACATTGTTTGTGAAGAAGGTGTGAATACATTGCATTAACAACCTCGATTGCCATTTTCACTCTTCTACAAATAATTTAATCTGTCCACCGAGGCTACTGCTGACGCCACCATCTCCTTTTGGGTAACTTTCAATGCGTGTGTTATTATTCATCTCGTAAAGAACACGGTACATTTTATAATCACTCTATTTGCTTTTTCTTCAGTTTTATGGTAATCACCTTCCTGCTGGGCAGATAACATGGAAACATGTGCCTGTTTAGACTCTGTGACTGAAATGAATGGTCAGTTATGAAATGCAGTAAGTTTTATACATTAAGAAAACAGAAAGGCTTCTTAAGTGTCATTACTGAGGATCTTGACCTAAGTGAACCTTGTGTCAGATTATGCTTCTTCTTGTCAGAGAGGCACTCATCATATCTGTAAAGGGTGTATGTAGCTCAGACGTTTTACCTAATTGTGTATTTTTACATTAAAAAAGAGTCTTCGATTTAATTTGAAAGATTCTGCTAGAAAAGCTCTCTCTTCCTCTCTACTCTCTCCCGACTCTCTTTTACACACACATTCCTCAACTTTTGAGAAACTTTTTCTCAAGCAGTTATCACAGAGTTCAGTCTCCCGAGAATATCTGACAGTCAATGGGAAGCAGCAGCATCTTACACGAAGTAATGCCTTAGATATTAGAGAAAAAGAATCAAAACAAGGCATGAATTCCAAATAAATCGCTCTCTAGTTTGATTTAAAGGAACATTTCTTCTGTGTTCAGAGCCCTCATTAGCAGAAACCAGCAGAGTTGCTGCATTTTATATATGTGCAGAGACACACCAAACACACATGTGTGTACCTACACACACGCACACACATTGTTGGAAATGAATCAGAGCCACCATAAGAAAGCATGCCTTCAGATTTGCCTCAGATGTAAACATGATGCTAAAGGAATACAAATAAAATCTACCCATGAAAGACACTGTATTTGGACACTGATTAATAAGTACCCTGTGCTTAGCTCTGCTTTGACAATCGTATGTGTAGATTCGTTTCTTAAATATGTTGAATCAATTATTCACCTCAACAGATATACATTGAACTCCAATTATTTGGAAGACACATTTCTAGAAACCACACAGTTGTCAAGTTGAGTAAGTCTGAATCCCTAAATGACCTTATAGTTTAAAAAAGGTTGAGAATACAAGTATTACAATAAATATGTTATGTATGTATACATACATATGTCTAAATAAAACAAAGCTAGATTTCATAAGAGCGGCATAAAAATACTTTTGAACTAGAGTATGATATATTTTATTGCAGGCAATTATTTTTGTTGTACTATATCCATTATGCATAATGCTATGTGTTGATTAACATTTATACGACAAGATTTTAATTAAGAATTTTAAAAAGCACTTTATATATTCTGTATTGCTATGCAAGGATTATCAATTATTAGACTTACATGGCCTTATTGGCCAAGGGATGAAAGATACCGTGCTTTACATTTTGAAGGGCTCAATTGTGAGAACAGACTCCTAAAGCTTTATGCTAAAACTACACCAGCTGTAGATAATATCCAATAAGTTCAAACACTCTGGTGTTATTTATTGTTAAAAAAGTGAGTCTCATTACTTTGCAGCAAATCCCAATTATATAATCATTACATATATAATCCAAATCTTATTAATATTATAATAATATATCAGTAAACATCTATTTATAGTCAATATTAGGAATATTGCTTTATGATATTAATTTGCCTCTAGCTATCTTGTTAAACAAAACATGCCTAAAAAATCATACAATTGTTATAAATTAATAGAAATGTAATTATACATTTATTGCTTGTATAGTTTTACTTAAGAGATAGCCCTATATATAATACTTATTAAAGTTCAATAAATATTCTTAATAATCAACGCTACTGAAGCAATAATTAGAACCATTGATCATTTCAATTATTATTCTCAAATATTCATTTTAAATATTAAATTTTCTGTGCTACTCATCTATATGACTTCTGAAATAACCTTAATTACAGATTGTTTCGTTATCTTAAGCTTTACATTGGGACATATTTAATAAATCTACTCAGATGGACCAAAACAATTTGATGGATAATTTTTAAAGGTGACTGTCAAAAAGATAAAATGCTAGAACAGGTGTACCAGGTAAATGCCTGGATTCTGGTCCTTGATAAAACTTCTCTAAGCCACCTAGATTTTTTTCATTGAGCTATACTAATAGGTATTTAGTGTCTCAGAGGTAAAATTTGTTGCTGACATATGGTTAATATAGTCAGATGAATTTCTGTATTACAGAGACGTACAGGTTTATTTATGGACTGGTGGATGTAGAAATAAACTAATAATGCAAGTAGCTGAGGCTGACCATTTCATGATTCTGTTGGTGTGGTGGACTTGTCATGGGTCGACTGTAGGGTTCTTTGGCCGTTGTGCATTCTTACAGACCTAGCAATCTGGGAACAGCAGCACAAATCTTAAAATGCAAACTCACTGTCCAAGGACCTTTAAAGCTTCCTGAGGTTATGTAAATGCTCACAATAACCCTATGAGACATGTTACTAATTCCATTTTATAGGACAAGAAATCAAAGCTCAGAAGCCACATACCTAATAAGCACTGAACCCCAATTTAGATTCCAGAGTCTTCTAAAAGGCTGGGATTCAGTCTATCCATTGCAGAGAACTGCATCCCCACCGAGAAAACAATCCAGAAATTTCAAGTTGCAGCCTAATTAGAAAATGTCCCTATATTGGTCCACCATTAGAATGAACACCTGTGAAAGATTCCTCGGGAGCAAAATATCTGATAAAAAGGAAACATTTTCTGTAGGTTTTAATCTAATAGCAATAATTGCCCTAATTGATTGTACTGTCAAGCAGTTGAAGTGGTCATATAATGTTAAAACTAGAAGGGATTAGGGATATAATCAAACCCACCCCTTCTTCTAAGTGGTTCCCACAGACATCTTAAAACTGTGAGAAATCATGTTTGTTTGCCTTGCCCATATTTCCCTCGGGAGTGCAGATTTAGGAAAGGAAAATACTATCTTGTTAAAATTTTCCAAATGAATAAGAAAAAACAAAATTATCTGGCATTTTACATTAATCTGAGAGACATTCATACTGTTAAAATGTGAAACCTATCAAGTGTAAAGTAACCAATCTGAGGTGATTTGTAAGGTATAATTATTCCTGGCAGTAAGAGTACTGTTCATCTGGTCTACTTACTCTGGGTATGAGGACTAGCTTTACACTTCTTCCTCTGATACACCTGAGGGAGCTATCTTTAACAATACCTGAAGGAATTCTTTGTGTTTTTTTAAAGATAATAAATATAAATATTATACAATTCACTTAACATAATAAACTAATATTGTTATAGTTGTATATGAACAAATATATATATGTTTATATAATTATATTCCCCAAATAAATTTAAGGTTCTATTATCCACTGCTCCCCATTCATTTAGTTTTTCATTAACTTAACATGTATTCGACAAATGTTTGTTATGCACCTGCCAGGCACTGGAGATGTAATAGAGAATAAGACATTTGATCTGCATCTATTAAAAATCTTCTGTGGAGAATTCTTGGAACAATCAGCACCACCAACTAAAAATGAGACAGTTGGAAACAGATCAGACAATAAATTGTGATCACTAATCTTAAGTAAAATACACCTAAGCAACTTGCCCTTGCCAAGAAATAATCTGTATGTCCGCACTGAGGAAAATTTTGAAACACTTGAAAAATCTCCAATTGAAGCCCTTTTGTTTAGACATCCTTGCTTGATCTTTTGTATACTTGTCTCTATAACTAAATTGGGCAGAAAATTATTACTTTGTAATTGACAAGTCAAAAGAAAGTTATTAATGGATGTTAACACAAACCCATAATTTTTGCAGCAAGGAAATAGTGACATGCGACCTTCTTACTTCTTCCCTCCACAATCCTGCTGGGACAGTCTTAGCTTGATGAAAGGCTAGGGGAAATTTTTTCTCTATGCTAGCTTTGGGCTTTCTGGAGAACATTTAGTTAAGGTATATAAGGCATAAATTACAAAAATATTCTCACCATGTGATTTCTGAACATTATAGTCTCCTTCATACTTCACCCATCGACCTAAAGCTTTGAATTGGCACTTCTTTTTAGAAAAGTTTCGGCATTTTTCAAAAACTTAAATGGAATCATATTGTAGATTTTGCAATTAAATTTTAATGTCTCAGCTACCTTTTCATATCAGCACATATAGATCAATTTCATTATTAATTTTAATGGTGAAATAGTACTTCAAATACAGAAATATTAGAATGTATTTAATCTCCATTGATGTATTTTTATAATTTTTCTAATTCTTGGCCAATGCAAGTGATGTTTCTGAATATAGAAGTGATGGCATCTGAATAGCTTTGTGTATATGCTCATAGTGCATGGTTTTCCATAGAAGAGGTCTATCATATATTCTGGCTTTTCTATCTTATTTACAAAGTCTTTTATCACCTCAACATTTTAAAAAATATCCTGGATATTCTTATATTTTTACATTTTCTCATGCCTTGTTCTTGTAATCATCAGATATTTGTGTAAGGTGTTAACTAAAGGTCTATTTTTATTATCCATCTGCTACAAATTACTTTCTGAATACTTCATCTTGTCTCTATTGATTTGAAATTCCTCATTTATCATAAACTATTCCCATATATGCAACCTGTGTACAGACTGTTTCTTCTATTTATGATCTATGTATTTATTCACGCACCAAGGTCACGCTGTCGTAATTACTATAATTTTAAAGTATGTTTTGATACTTAGAAGCACAATTCCTCCTCTTCTTACCTTATTTTTCAAAATATCATTGACTACAGAGTTGGTGGGTGGGTTAAATGAGCACAGGTGATCAAAAGGTACAAACTTCCAGTTATAAAATTAATAAGTAATGGAGATGTAATGTACAGCATGGTGACTATGCTTAATATTGTATTGTATATTTGAAAGTTACTAAGAAAGTAAATCTTAAGAGTTCTTATCACAAGAAAAAAATTTGTAGTAGGTACGGTAATAGATGTTAACTAGACTTATTGTGGTAATTGTTTCAAAATATATACAAATACTGAATCATTTATGTAGTATACTTGAAACCAATGATCTATATCAATTATATCCAATTTAAAAACGTCATTGACTAATTGCACGAATTTTCTCCAACATATAACTTTATCGATTTATAAATATTCATTATAAAATTTGTTGGAAGTAGATTAAGATTACATTAAATATGTAGAATGTTATAGGAATAAATATTTAAAAGAATCAATGTTTCAATTCATTCGGGTTTCTTTTTAGGTCTTTTGGTAAAGCATTACATTTTTCTTTCTATACATTACAACTTTCTTGTTAGATGTATTTTTAGATATTTTGTGGGATTTTTTGGTTACTGTGAATGGGCTCTTTTCTTATTATTTTTTAAATGACTATTTTTAATATGCAGAAAAACTTTTCTTTTTGTGTATGCATCTTATATCCAGCAACTTACTGAATTCTCCTATTTCTAATATACATTTTTCAACATTTTGGATTTTGTGGGTCTAAAATTAATGTCTGCAAATACATAGGGTTTACTCTCTTCTTTTCCAATATCAATATTTCCACACATTTTTCTTATTACATTTGATAGAACCTTGAGTACAGTATTGAAGACTAGTGGTGATAGATATTTTTGTATACATTTTGACTTTAGTGGGAAATTTTTTAATGATTTACCATCAAACATTTTGTTCATTATAGGTTTCTAGTAGAGAGCTTTCATCAGTTTTAGGAAATGAGTTTTTCTCCTTAGTGGATACATTTTAATTAAAAAATGAGAGCTAAATTTTTTATCAAGTGGAGTTTTTTAGTCATCTCTTTAGTTGATTATATGGATTTTCCCAGTTAATCTATTTAATCTATTAATTAATGAATTTCATCTATGAATTTCCTGATGTTAAACTATCCTTACTTTCCTGAGATATACTTTATTTGGTTACAATGTCATTCATATTTCAACTTGCTAAAAATTTATTTAGATATTTGCATCTTTGTTTACAAATGAGATTGGTCTAGTTTGGATGCATTAACATTAGTCTATAACATTAGCCTCACAGAGAGGGATGAGGAGCTTTCCTTCAGGTTCCATGCCATGGAAGAATTTCTGTAACAAAAACATTCACTGACCGGATTGTTAAATAAAACTTGTCTATACAACCATGTGAGTTTCATATCTTTCCTAGTGTTAACATCTATATTTGTTAAATCAAGAAATTAACATTGGTATGATACTATTAACTAAACAACATATTTCATTTTTTAACATTTCTGTTTAAACAAATTTTACAAATAATAGAGTTACTCAGTATTTATATTATTTTCCTCCCATGTTTCATATTTCAACCACATTTCTTTAGCTCAAGCTAACATACCATTGTAACAATCTGTACAAAAGCTGCAACGTAGAGATGCTCCAAAGACATTGTTCTAGCTGTTTGTTTCTTTGGACGGGCCCTTTCTGTCCGAGTGTATTGCTTTCTCTCTCTCTGCTGCTCCCTGTTCTTAAAAGTTAGGAAGTGGTTTGTAGGAGGAAGAGAGAGATTGGAGGAAAAGACTGATTAATAAATCAATCATACTAAATGCAATGTGGTATTCTGGATTGGATGTAGGAACAGAAAAAGGACATTAGTGGAAAAACTGGTGAAATCCAAATGAAATCTGTATTATTTTCATTAATAGTATTTTACTAATATTAATTTCTTAGTTTTAACAAATATATCATGGTTATGTGAACTTTAACACCAGGGGAACCTGGTGAAGAATACAAGGGAACTCTTTGTACTATCTTTGTTACTTTTCCATAAATCTAACATTTATGGAAAGTTCTTAATTTTAGCCATAGATTTTGAAAAGGAGCAATTTTTAAGTTTAATAGAACTGAAAAAGTTTCTAGTGCATAGCAGTCATTAACACTTTGTCAGCAACTCTGTCATCCACCATCCCACATCCTCCCCACCTCATCAAGAGCCCAAGGTTGTATTAATTATTTTGTGCCTATGATATGAGTCTTCCATCTTAATGAAAGAGGTTATTTGTGTGTATATGTATGTGTATATTCACATGTGCATGTGAGTGGTTCTGCAGATAACCTGTTAAGAGATGAAGTTGCAGAAACAATAGTGATGATAATAAAAATAAGTCTATCAGCTATCATGTGCTCTGCCTTATTTATATGTGAAGTTCTATGCTAAGAACGTTACATGCATTATCTGATTTCATGCTCACAGCAGCCCTATTAATAAGGTTCAATAGCCCTATCTAAAAATGAGGAAACAAGCTCAGAAAAATAGGTCACTTACCCAAATTCACACTGCCAGCAAGCTGAGTGGTTCAAACACAGATCTGTCCTGATTTCAGAGAGCATATGCTAAAATGCCACTCAATTTTGATATTTACTTATGATAACAACAATGTCATTGACACTTAATTTTAAAAACCAAAAAGACTGATGCTTGATTTAATATTCTGGTTATTTAGAGCCATAAAATTCCAGTACCACCATTAAGTCGCTATGTGCCCCCAGAGAAGTTACAATGCCTCTATAACTTTCAGCTTTTTCATATGTAAGATAGATGTAATACCTGCTATTTTACAAAACAGGATAAGGATTAAATAAGACAACGTAAATGACCTAAAACAATACCTGGTCTATGGTAACCACTCAATGAAAGTTAGTTTCTTTCCCGAAGCCCCACGTTATCATTGTTTTATTGGTATCTCTAGAAACAGTAGCACTTTCCAATCCCTATATTTCTGTTTTTAGTTATACCTTAGAAGCTAACAGAAACCATATATTTAACAACAATAATAGTAAACAATTATGTAATATTTACAGAACACTGGGCACTATTCTTATATAGATGTATAAATTTAGACCATATGTAAATATATAACACATATATAAACCTATAACATATATATATATACACTTAAATATGTACATTATATAATACATAATATATAATGTATAATGTATAAACATATAAACATATGTTTATAACATATATATTCACATAACCCTCACAACAGTTTGATGATGTAGGTATTATCTAATTTTACAGATGAAGAACCCAGGTAGAGAGAGTTAAATCACAGGCTCCAAATAAAAAGCTGGTAAGCAGTAGATCCAGTATTTGAAGTCGATCAGGTTGGCTGTAAAGTACATACTTGTAGCTGCTATTCGCTGTTTTGAAATCTGCTATTTTGATGATGACATTTGCTATTGATTTTAAAAGCCAGAATATCATTATATGTAAGATAGTGTAGTGCTGTGTGATAGAAAGGGAAGCCAGAAACTTGAAGATCAAAAACTTCAAGGTGCCTTTTTAATCAGATGCATACAGCTTTCTGTTGAACTCAAGCTGAGAAAATTAGGAATATCCTATTTTTAAAAAGATGGGCTGCATTCTTTAATTAAGTGGTTATTATGGGAAGTATTTATTAACACCTCATAGCTAAATTATCTGTGTCCTTATTGATAGAATTCCAATGTAAATCATTACTGGCTAAAGGAATGACATCGTTCAGAGATGTTTACAAAACCACATGATATACCCTAACCTTGCACTTGACTGAAATGACAGATGTTAAAATGACATTATTCTGATGGCTCTGGGACATAAATTTGAGAGATGTCAGGAGTGCAGACCATTTTACCTTAGGTCATCATTAACTTAGGTTCATAGAGATATTTTCAAACATAAAAGAATTAAAATGGTTTTGCCTGAACTCTCTCAACTTTAGATTACCTATTTTTTCTTTCTTGGATTTTTACCAGGAAATGGGAAGGGTCGTAAGAGTGAGGTGGAAATGCAATTCCAAATGCAGGTATAAAATACTTTATATTTTGGATAAATCTTTAGGTTGGAAAGAGGGAAGCTGCTATTTATTGAGTCCAAAGTCACCACTCTTACCAAATCCCACTCTAACTAACCATTTTACAGGTTTTTTGTTTTTTTGTTTTTTGTTTTTTTTAATTCAAGAGCACAGAATGGATACTCATCATTCTTGAGTCATGATATGTTCTTATTGTCAAAGCATGGCCATGGCTGGCTTTTACTTATTTAATTGGTTATTTATTTTTAATTAAATGTATTGATTAACAAAATTATATAGATTTCAAGCGTACACTTCAATAATATATCATCTGCATATAACATTGTGTGTTCATCACCCAAAGTCAAATCTCCTTCCGTCATCATATACTTGACCTTTCTCTATGTCCCCCTGCTTTCCCTATGGTAATCACTAAACTATTTTCTGTGTCTATGAGTTTTTGTTTGTCTTGTTCATTTGTTGCTTTGTCTTATATCTCATATATGAGTGAAATCATGTGGTTCTCAACTTTTCTGTCTGACTTACTTCACTTAGCATGATTAAAATAAGTTCCTATAACTCTACAACTCAAAATAAAATCTAATGTCTTGACAACCACCAAAAAATAGCTATCTGATCTCCCATCCCATCTCTCTAGCTCCCTGGAACTAAGGTAAACATCACCTCGAATTTCTTGGTCATCAATCCCTCGCTTCCCTTTATTTTTATTCCATCCTTATTTCTAAAAAAGGTTAATTTTTTTATATTGTTTTTTATCTTATGAAAAAATGTCATGGTGCATGTAATCTTTTGGAACTTTTGCTACTTCATATATTACTAAGATATGTTCATATTTTTTGAATGATACTGCATTGCATTTATTTTGAGTTGCTCTATAACCAAAGTTTGTTCAGCTACTCTTCCCTGATAGGCTGTAGACTGTTTCCAGGTTGTTTTACTTCCTATTATGAACATCAATCCACAAATATGACCTGTTCTACATATGCAAGTGTTACTCTAGAATATATTCCTAGGTGTGGAATTGCCAGACCATAAGTAATGAGTGTTCAGCTTTAGAGGAAATATATTTTTCGAAGGGGTTGCACCAATTTTTATATCCACTCATAAAGCATAAAAGATTCAGCTGTTCTAAACCATCCCAACACTTGGCATTATCAGATATTTTAATTTTGCCAATTGAAGAGGTAAAAATTGTCTCTGATTTTAAACTTAATTTTTTCCCTAATCATTAGTGATGATTATTATGATTGTTTACAAAGGAAAAAATCACTTTTTTAAATAAACAGATTTTAGTTTCTTATGAATTAACCATAAAAGGAGATCTAGTACCCCGAAGCAAGGATGGGGAAAGGAGAGGAAGATTCATACCTTATTGACAGATCAATCACAAAAAATAATTGAAGGTTTACAGAAATGTCTCTGCTGAATAAAATCTTTTCTGAATTCCATTCTCTCGAACCTGCAGCATAAAAGGTTAGTTTTTGTTTTTGTGAGTATTTTGATTGTAGATAAAAAAATTCTGAGACAGGTTACAAAGCAGGGTCTCTACAGCTGTTTCAAGTCCCCATGTAGAGTTCCAAGGTTCTTATACCACTAGATCTTCTGAAGCATTATCCTGGGAATTTTAATCTTGATATGTTTATAACCCACCATCTTTCTGTTTTACAGAAATATTTCTATGTATTTTATTAATTTAGATCAATGGCCAGCAAAATTTTTTGTAAAACAGTAAACATTTTAGGCTTTGTATGCCAGTCTCTGATACAACTACTAAGTTCTTCCTTTGCACAAGAAAGTAGCCATGAGTAATACATAAATGAATGTGTGTGGGTGTTCCAATAAAACTTTATTTACAAAAATACGTGGTGGGCCAGATTTGACATACAGGACATAGTTTGCTGACTCCTAGTTTAGATCACTTTGCATCTCCACTGCCCTATATGTTACTAGTCTATACCCGCAGAGTGGCCCGTCATTTTAAATCA
Source organism: Pteropus alecto (assembly GCF_000325575.1). Lineage (NCBI taxonomy): Eukaryota > Metazoa > Chordata > Mammalia > Chiroptera > Pteropodidae > Pteropus > Pteropus alecto. The sequence goes on from NW_006436298.1 coordinate 45,652,157, forward strand.
TCACGATGAACTGAACATATCATTATATTATAAAATGCATTTATTTTTCAGGCTGTTTCTTTGTAAGTAGAAAGAAAACTACATCTAAATTTTTCCAATGATAACTTCAAATCTAACAAATAAATCAAACCTATGTAATGCTAGCCATTTTCTTTTCTTGTAAGAATGCAGCAAGGTAGATACCCATTTTGCCCATTTCATAGCAACTGAGGTTCATAGAATTTAAGTAACTTGCTCATAGTCATACAGTGAATAAATAGCAAAAAATAGTATTTTAGCTTGGAGTTGCTTTGTCTCAACGTTTGTCCTTCAACTGAAGGGTGCCATCAGTGTATCTACATGGAATGAGGAATCAATGTGATCTTAACTTCTAGATCCTACAGATACCATTGCTAACATTTACTGAAAGTTTTCTTTTTTTAATATACCCAACACAGTGCCAAGTCCTTTGCACACAGTATTTCATGTGATCCCTACCAAATTCTTTAATATTAAATCTTTAATATTAATCTTCTATTATTCTGTTGTATACATAAAGAACCTACAGCTTGTAGAGGTAACGTAGAGGTAAAGTCACATAGCTAGTATTTCACTGAATCAAAAATCATGCACCCTGGTGCACCCTGGTGCACCCTGCCTCACTGCCTCCCGTCTGACCACATAAACATACTCTTCCAGGGAAAATGAGGACATTGCTTAAAAATACAAGCCATGTAGCTGTCTGGCTGTGAGTCACTATCATATACTTTATCATCATTCATGCTTTCTTGGCAATGTATATTTTTCCTCCAAAGCCATAAAATATCTTGTGCTTTAAAGTCCTTGATTTCCATAATCCAGGGTCCTTCTTTCTCAGAAATATTACTACTATTTCTTTTGAAGGGCAGAAAGAAGCTGCTTTCTGAGAGATTATCCTTTGTGGCATGACTGTCCAAATGCTACTGAAAAGAGCTCTGCAAAAATTTGGTTTGAGGGAAGGTGTACTTGTTTGCCTCAATGGAGAGAGATTTGTAATAACTGCCTGCCTTGACTTCTTCCTTCCTTCCTTTCCTTCCTTCCTTCCTTCCCTGGAGAGAGATTTGTAATAACTGCCTGCCTTGTCTTCTTCCTTCCTTCCTTTCCTTTCCTTTCCTTTCCTTTCCTTCCTTCCTTTCCTTTCCTTTCCTTGCCTTCCTTCCTTCCTTCCTTCCTTCCTTCCTTCCTTCCTTCCTTCCTTCCTTCCTTCCTTCCTTCCTTCCTTCCTTCCTTCCTGCTTTCCTTCCTTCCTTCTTTTTCTAGCTCACTTAATCATTCATCGTGCACTTTTTTTCCATATATGCAATACTTAGTGGGTAACTACTATGTGCCAGGCATTGAGCTCAGATGAAATGATGACTATAGTGTGGTCACTGTTCTCAGGAAACATACAGGAAAGGCAAGCATGGTAGGTATTAAACACATAAATGCAATAAAGTCTTAGTACTCAATGTGTGGCTTGGGAGCTTGTTAAAGATGCAGTGGTAGGCCCCATCCCTACTGAATCACAGTTTGCATTTAACAAATGCGCATCGGTGTGTACCTTAAAGCGCAGGAAGCCCAGCAATATAGTATTGCCATAGAAGCACAGCCAGCCAGTATCATCATGAGACACAAAGGGAGCAGAGGTCACTTTCCCAGGAGTGAGAGTAGATTTTCTGGAAATGCTTCCTAGGGGATGATGCCTAAGCTGGGTCTTATGACACGTATTGATGTTTGCCCAGGTGACAAGAAGTAAAGGTAATGTAGAAAGAAGGGAAGCATGAGCTGTGACCTCTGTAGAGGCCTGAAGCACTCAGTGCTCTTGGGAACCAAAGGGAAATCGCAGATAATACTAGAACACATGTGTGGATGAGTCTGGCCAACACTAGGTCAGTTAAGGACCTGGGAGTCTATTCTATGGGTCAGTGGTTTAATCCTGGCTGCAAATTAGAATCACTGTGGGGACTTAAAAAATAGATACCTAGGTTCCGCCTTCAGAGATTCTAATTTAATTGATCTGGGGTGAGATTTTTTTTAAAGCTCCCTGGATAATTCAGATGTGCAGAGTGAGTTGAGATCATTGTTTAGGGCACTGGGGAGCCTTTGACAGTTTTTAAATAGGAGAGTAGGGGATATGATCATTTTGTCTGTGTCTAGAAGTCAGTTTGACAGACTGTTCAGTCACACAGGAGAGAGAGTACGGTTGTGAGCCAAGGGACACCTAAAGGGACCAGGTAGATGATGTAACTGCAGGTCATGGGCTAGGGTACTCAACAAGGAGCAAAGGGGGCCAGTGGCGAGCTGAAGAGCATATGCCCACCTGAACGCATTTACATCCAAATTTTAAACTAAACTTATCTATGAGCTGGATCTAGCCATAGGATCACCAGTTTACAACTCCTGGCTTAATAAGGCTGTAAGGAAATTAAAATGTTAAGGAGGTTGTATCGGCGGTCTTTGATATTAATTTGGTATAGTACATGAGAGAAAGGAAATAAGTTAAATTAATTCTGTTCCCATTCACAATAGGGACCAAAATAATGAGGGAAAAGTCTAGGGGAGAGACAAAATTACAGTTAATGGCACTTTGTTTGAGGAGCTTGTGGGACATGCAAGTAAAGACTTGAAATAGACAGTTAAATATTCATTTTGTGCTTTGTTGGATATTTTGGTTTGGGATTAGGTTAAGGAGTTGTCAGTGTGAGTAGATTGAAGCTAGAAGAATGGCTGAGAATCTATTCAAGGAGCAAGTACATTGAACAGAGGGGGAAAAAATCAGCATTCCAGGGCTGGAAGGAGCCCACCAAAAGCTGAAATAGAAAGCTCAGTGGGTCGAAGAGCAGAGGAGGGTTGGAAGATGGGCCAAGAAGGAAAAGAGAGTATCTTTACTCCACTTTTGCTTTTTGTTGTTGTTGTTGTTATATACTTTCTTAATATTGTTCTTAATGTGAAAATACAGACTAATATGATTATAATATCCTTCAATTTGGAATATTCCAAGACCCACAGAATCTTAGAATAGGGAAGACCAGAGATTAATACACCTTAAACTTCTCCAATCTACCCCCGTACTGTCCCTAACAAACGGATGTCACATTATGATTTAACATTTCTGATAAGATGTTGCTTCCTTTCTTATATTACGCAAAAAGTCTACAAACCTAAAAATTTCGTTAGTTATTGAACATTAACTCATATACTACACTAGACTCTGTGAATATCAAGCCTGATTCACTTCAACATTTACTTAATAACTCCATGTACTGGGCACAGGGGATATAGAGAGGAATAAAACTAGGTCCCGGGTCTGTAAGGAGTATATAACCTAATGGTGGAAACAGATCCATCACCAGGTGCCTTCAATACAATGCGTCAAGTACAGCAAAGGGTATGCACTTGTGTGATCAGAGCTATGTGGCCTGACCTGGCCTGACTTCACCTGACCTCACCTGACTTGGCTTGGGTTTCTGGAAGAAGTAAACAGCAAAAACCAATTGGAAGACATTACACCTGAAACAGGTGATGAAGGAGAGTAGGAATTAGGCAAAGAAAAGAGGATAAGGGTCTTCCAGGCAGTGAAGATGAGAATGTGTAAGCTGCTTGTCTTGGGGGCCGTGTGTGAAATGACAGGCAGTTCGTATAATTGGGAGGCTTACTTGTCTGGCCAAGAGACTACAAGGATAGTCCACTGGACCATTTGGTGTTCCAGCCCAGGAAGCTGGGATTATACAGTGCCTTGATCTCAGCAACTTTCATTCAAGTAAAGCTAATGCAGAAACCCGTTAAGAAAAATAAATATGGAACTTTCGAGTAATTGCTATCCCTAGGTGTATTTTATCATTCGCATTATAGATCAGTATCTAAGGTATCTGTGGAAGATGAAATTGAAAGGACAAGAACAGAAGCAGGGAAACCAGTTAGGAGACTATTGAATTTTCCTTGGAGACAAATGATGGAGTACTTACCCAGAATGGTTGTCGTTAAAAAGCGGAGAGAAGGGGTGGCCAAATTTTAAAAAATGAGCAGGACTGTGTGATGTGGGAACTGAGGAGCAAAGAGTCCAAAAGGACTTCCAAGTTTGACTCAAGTAAGTGGATATAAATTGAAACACTGCCACAGCACCTGCCCGAGAGAAACCTCTAAGTCAAGTCAGCAAAATCAATGTGCATAGAAATAACACAGAGCAGTGCACCACGGAGCAAGGGTGACAAAAATGAGAAAGATAGTCATTTTCTTCCATGGACAAAATAGAAATACTCTTTCATTTGCTCAGGAGACTTGAATAAAAGTAAATTAAAAAAAAACAAAACAAAACTCAGAAACAGAGATCTTAGTTTTTATTTTATAATTATGCAGTTATCAAACTCAACACTCTAATGAAGAGGGAGAAATAGGTTCAAATACTGAGATTGTTGGCTTGAAACTGTCATGTGAAAACTTCCATTTTGATTAATATAATTGAAGAGTTAAATGTGTATCTGCTAAATTGCAATCAAATCAGTAAAATGTTATTCACTTTTTAAATGAATCTGTCAGAAGTTCTGTGGGTATTCTGCCAACAGTGAATTGGATTTGCACTACTTAACTGCAAATATTACTCTTTGATAGGTGGGTAAACTGAGACATTGAAAATTCAATCCCTTGATGAGGTAGAGTCAATAGTTGACTTGCAAATAGACCACCAAGGTCCCCAATACACCAAACTGATGTTGTCCCTGGTGACTCCTTTGCAAAGTGGAACGGATTTAATTAAGGTTCTAAATCAAGGAATTGAGAGGCACCTAGGTAGGTGATGAAAAATTCACCAACTTCATTCTATCCTCCTTCACCACAGAGATACCAACTCAATATCTTGAGACTCTCTGTGGAGTTCATTCTGCAGAGTATAAAACATGGTTTCCAGCACATTCATTACTAAATAATTCATGCCCATGTCTCATTTCTCTAAGCTAGCCGTGTCAGCATTAATTGCCCTCACCCCCTTCTCCCACTGCTGCTGCTGCAGTGGCTATCTTCCCCCTCCCCAGCCCATCCCAATCATCACCTCATCTTCACTCTCCTTGGCAGCCAGTCTTTGAACATCTTCACACTAAAATATTTGAAGACATGGGGAAGTACTTTGACTCCTTTGAGAAAAAAAGCATTTACAGAATTATTCAACAGTAAACATCAATTAGTAGTCGTTGGGTTTCTCCCACATGCCAGGAAGATAATGGTGAAAAATACTGTCATGTCCCTGCCTTTACGGAGCTCAAGGTCTAGTGTGGGAGAAAAACTACCACAGTAAATGTAATACGTGCTATGAAAGGGAAAGTGCAGAGTCCTAGGGAAGCAAGTAGCACAGGTACTTAACACAGTCCCTTCCTTCAATTATCTGAGGAGCAAGAGGCATAAAAGAGATGAATCAGCTACAAATGTGTGGAAGTAGATTCCAACCCTGGCTGCACAGTACAAACTCCTGAAGCACTTTTAAATCTCAGGATGTCCAGGGCCCGTACCATTCATATCAGAATCCCTGGGGATAGCGCTCAGGCATAAGTAATCTTCAAAAGGTCCCTAGCTGATTCTAATGTGCAGCTAAGGTTGAGAGCTACAGTAGATCAGTATCCACAGATCAGTATAGAGGCCAATAAGTTCTAAATGAAGTGCTGTCGCTCAGTAACTCCTAATATTAATTTTCCTCTTCGGAATGCTGCTAGAAGTCTCTAAAATTTCTAAATTCTTCAGAAATTTAAAATACACACAAAAATACACAACAGCAATGAGAGAGACAGAAACACAGAGACAGAGAAAAATACACAAGCCAAGGATTCTACCTTATGTTGAGCAACATATACAAAGTTCGCAAAAAAACAGAATAAGATGTCATTGTTTTATTGCTACAATGTATCTTTTCTTCACTATTCATAGACGTGGTAAACAGTTTACCACTTCTAATGGAAGAGATTAATTAATTATACTATCAAACCTGAACATTTTCTGCACAAATCTGACAATACTACCCACAAGAAAGGCTTGGGATTTTGTTTTGCAAAAAATAATAATAATAATTAATTAAGTAAAGCTTCTTCACAACAGAACCACAGTGTTAGGTATAAGTTACTGAAGAGTTAGTTTTTTCCATTGGGTAAGAGAAAAAAGAAACATCCAAAGACCACTTACTCTGTGCTAGAGACCGTAGAGGGTAATTTTTAAAAATGTTATTTAATTCAGTCCTCAAAATTCTCTGAGGTATATATTACTCATTCCACTTACGGATGAAGAAACCAAGGCTCAGAGAGTAAAGTGATTTTCTCTGTGTCACACAGGAACTTGCTCACAGGGCTGCTTGTTACCAAAGTCCCCTGCTTGCCTGGGTCCCAGTGGGCGTGATCGTGGTATGCCCTTCTAGTAAGGGGTGTTGTAACTATTTCCATAATGAATCATGTGAAATTTAGATTGAATTACAACTTTCTCAAATATCAATTTTGCGTCTTTGTAGTCAGGTAACTTTTCCATAAGTTAATATGACTTTTAACTGACGGCTCCTTAAAAACAAGGTGACATATACCTAAAACTTGACAATTGTCATCTTTAAGTTATGGGGTTCTGAGGGTGAAAGGGGCTATGTTAATTCATTAAACTCTCCAAAACCCCGACAAAATCCAATGAATCAAGCTAAATGAGTCACATGAAATAACACTGGAACAACAAATTTTAATTCATGATTTTTAAAGCTATATTTAAGTACTACCATCAAATCATAAAACAGTTTAGACAGCTAAAGATTACAGGGCTGGAAAATGCTTAGACAATGTTGAGGGGCAGTAGTTATTAGATATATAATTGTAGGGGAAAAGAAAACAAATTTCCCAGTCTTTTTAAGGAAATACTTATTACCTAAATCTTCAAATTGATTTTAATAGGTTAATATACACATCACACTATGTTTTGTTCTATAAAAGTGACTTGCAGAACTCATGGCTCACTTCTAGTAAATATAAGACTTCTTGGCACATAATTTGCGTCCCAATTTCACATCTATGTATATCTTTCCTTACCCTCATTTTTCTTCTTTCAAATTATGTTTTTATGGAGTATGTGAATCTTTTCTGTCACAAGAGGAGTTTTTGAGATAAGATGATTTTTATATAAAATATCTACTTGGATGCCATAGTAAATAAGATACTGTAGCCAAATTGGGGGTAAATGTTTTCTAAACAATCAATCCTCAAAAGCAAAATTATTTGCTATTAATGACAAACTCTAATGTCTATGAAGACATCAAATAAAATTTCCCTATTACATCTCCCCAGAACAACATGTGGCTTTCAGTGGGAGA
>NW_006436298.1:45659505-45669150 GCF_000325575.1 Pteropus alecto
GATAGTCCTTGACAGAGGAGAGGGGAGGGATGCAGAGAGGAATAACTTTTTTTTTCTTGGAAATCCCTGTGATTGGTACAGAAAGACAGTCTTCTGTCTTCTTCTGTGTGGGTCTCCCTCCTACTTTTCCAAGACTTGCTAGGACAAGGCTGGGCCAAGGAGAAAGGAGACATAAAGCAGGCAGTTTAGGCCTGTCTTCAGTTCATTATCAGCCAGAATTCTTGGTCACAAGAGCACAAACTTACAAGACCTGATTATCTTAAGAGCCAAAAGATTTACCGAGAAAGTGTCACAAGTTTATGGAGCAGATGGGAAGGGAGAAGCAGGCTTGGAAAAAGGCAGGAACTAAAGCAGCTGTGGAGAACCAAGAAGCAGGATGCACTGAAATAATTTTTCAACAAAAATAGTTTATCCAGGACAAACAGACGTTGTGCACTGTAGAGTAGCTGCAGGATCATTACCTACCACTGGATACTGTTCCCACCGGACACTGATGCAATTGCTTGGATGAATTTGAACAAGGCCTCTGCCTTTTTATTATTCACCCAATACAGAAAATCCCAGGCAGGAAGACCCAGCTGGCTGACCAAAGTCATGTATTCATGTGGGAAAAGTGGCAAGGGCAGAAGACTGGACTCCTATCTGTAAACACTGCTACGGCATACAGGGTTTATTGTACTGTGTTGCCGCCTGTGCTACATGAGTTGGTTAGCATTTTGACTATAACCGCAGAATTCTAGCTACCTTCTGTTGGAGGCAGAGTTCTGAATTCTATTAAGACTCACGCATTGTGACATTCTCTTACAGAATGCCTTTGACATATGAGGGGCAGGAATCATAGTCCTCTTTCTATCTATGCAATGAATATTTATAAATACCTAGCTACCATGTGCTCAGCCCGGTGCTATACGCTGGAATAGGATGAGAACAAGGGAAAGAAGACTCCCGCTCTCCAGGAACTGACATTCTCATTTAATTCGACTTAGCGAGACACATGGTTCCTCATGAAATGTGTAATGGTCTGAGGTCTTATTGAAAATACAGATTCTTTGGCAAGACTTCCTAAGAATTTGATTCATTAATATTTGGTTGGAGCCCTGGAATCTGACTTTTGATAACCTTTCCTGGTAATACAGACATAGTTGGTCCAGGAAAACAAAAAGTCAACTCAGACCGTGTATCTATGTAGGTGAGAACAAGCTCATACAATACAGTATGAGCTTCCTGACAGGAAGAGCTCAGGTGGAAAGAGAGAAGGGATTCCTTAACTAAGAGATCTCCATTAGGCTGATCTCCAAGGATTAGATTTCAGTAGTTTAAAAATAACAAGTATTTGTTTCTTGTTCCTGCCGTATGTGCATCGTGGGTCACAGAAAGTGGTTTTTGTCTTAGTTACTCAGGGCCCCAGATTTATAAAGCAGCCACTAGATTGAATGCCACCAGTTGCTATAAAAGAGAAAGCTTTGAGGGTTTTGTACCAACAATTGAATGTGTTGGTGGGAAACAATGCATGCCCCTCCCTTTCATAAATCATTGTCCAGAATTAGTCACATGACTCCACTGATCTACATAGGGGCTAATACATGCAATTGTACCTGTAGAATTAAAGAATATCAGGATATCAGTCAATAATCATTATCTTGAGACCATTTTATAGATGATGAAACTTAACATTAGCAATAAATAATTTCCTCAAAATAACAGAATCACAAGTGCCCCAAGAAAGATTCATCCTGCAGTTTTTCCCCTGGCATCAGTTACAAATGAGAACAAAACTCCAGCCCCATCTCCAAGAACTCTTTTAGGAGCTTGAACTAATTCAGTACATTTGCTTTTTGTGAGCCCTATTTTGGGTGCTGAGGGTTCAAAGATGAATAAGACACCAATCCTGTCTTCAAAGAACTCATATTCTACCAGAAGAGTCATGGCACAATGAACATAAGACAACTCAGACTGTGATAAGTAACGGACCAGAGGGATGAACATATGAACTAAGTGATATTCAAGTGCAGAAAGGGAAATTAATCTGCAGGGTGAGTAAGGAAAGGTTCACAGAAGAGGTGATGTTTGAGTTAAACATGGAAGAATAAGCAGAGTTTTGCTAGTAAAAAAAAAAAAAAAGAGAGAGAGAGAAGAACGTTCAAAGCAGAGCTGACAGAATAAACGTACAGGTAAGGGCCTGATTTGGGATATGTGAGGAGCCCAGAATAGTTTAAGGTCAAGGATGTCAGAATCCATTATCTGAGAGATGAAAATACAAATAAAGAAATGGTGTATAAGGGTCCGTTTCACTCAGTTTTCAGCAGACCCAGTTCTAAAATCCAGGTCCAATAATAATTGTATCATAGACTGGGCTTGCCTAATGAAGATGTGCTCACTAAAGCTCTCTTTATAGCAACAGTTCTTTTGATGTCTTTAGCCTCCATTCATAAAGAATCAGCTCCCTGTGACCAATGAGGCTTTCTCTATTTGCTTCTTCGAAAAGTAGTTTACAGGATCCCCATGGGAGTCTTCACCTTCAAGTGAGTAGGTGTACTAAAGAGAGTGCATGTATTGAAAAGCTCAAAGGATAAGAGTTTTGATGGGTAATGATGTATAAAATCCTTAATATTTGCTTATATAGTCACCTCTTGATTATCCTGTAATGGACTATCTAATTTTCAGATTATCAGTGCTCTCTGTTTCTGTTTTTAAAAGGTTTCAGCAGAGAGAAAAAGAGATACATTTTTGCAGTCGAGTCTTCAATTTGGTAGCAGTTATCATAGTGTATAAAATAAAATCCTTGCATACACTAGTGTCCAGATCCCCTGTTTAAAAGGTCTAAGGGCAGCTGCATCATCTATATGCTTCCTCTTCTTCATCAAAGAATAAAATACCAAAGTATAAAAAAATGTATTTTAATAAAATAATATAAGTAGCACGATGCTTTTAATAAAATACCTATAAGGCTATTAAGCTAGCATCATGTGGTGCTGATAATGTGAATATGTGGTAAAATTCAACCTGGAAACATTATGTCTAGCTGATGCAATGACCAGTACATTTAAATAGTAAGAGTTAAAAGTAATTGGTGATAACTCTGGAAGCTTCTTTCTTACCATGCTAGTCTCTTTCCTTAGGCAATTTCATCCATGGCCCCAACTTCAATTACCACTTACACACAGGTGCTTTAAAATTGTATATCTACTTTGAGCTTCTGACCTGATTTGTTTGTTGTGGGAAAATAAGGCTAGATCTTGAATTTAAATCTAATTTTAAATAAAGGGAGACCTTCACCAACCAAAAGTCCTTTGACTATCACACCTCAGCTTCTTCAAAATGACAGGCTCTCTTTTATCAGGTAAAATCAATACTCTCTCAGAAAAATGCTTGAGGTAAGCAAGAGAAACAAAGGGTGTGAAACTCAAATTAAAGAAAGGAGTCTGATAAAAGACTAGAAAGGGAAAGGATGGATCCAGACACTAGCAAATTTAGAAAGAGCCGTTTAAAAGGGGAGCTAATATGCATTTGAAAACATCCAAACTACTGGTCAAGTATTAAGGCTTTTATCTTCCGGAGAATTTTTCTTTCTCTGCCTAGCAGGTTACATGATACGCAGCTCTCTGTGTTATGGGGATTGATAGGCTTCATTATCTTCTCACTACTCCTTGCCATCTCCACTTGGATATTCCAAAGCTGTCCATCACATCCAAAACCAAAGCCAGGGTCTTTCTTGGAAGCCTACTTTCAGTTTTCTATCGTATCACATAAAGACACTCTACATATAGCTAATCAAACAGAAATCTGAGCATTTTTCCCTGAGCTCTCTCTCCCCTCCACCCCCATATTCAATCCATCACCAAGTCCTACTGGTATATGTGCCTTCTTCCTGGCCTAGGTTTGGAATTCTTTTGATACTCTCCCACTGCTATTAAAAGTCTAGTTGGACTTTGCAAGGTCTCAACATGCCTATTGCTCCTCCAACTCAGAACTTTATATAAATATAGCATCGTTAATTTATAATGATTAAATTATATCCTAAAAAGAGAGATAACTATATCATCTTAGTAATTAATATAAGCATGAATATAGTATATAGCTTTATATGCCACAACTACCAATAATATATAGTAATCTTCCATCCAGTAAAGTGTTGCTTTGAGATAATGTAGCTTTATATTTTATATCAAAAAATTTTAACATGCAATTTGTTCTCTTATTTGCAAACACATTAAGAAATGGTTTAGCCTGCATGAAATATAAAAGGTGAGGGCTGAGAGACCCACAGTGCTACAGTTCCTAAACTGCTGAAGGAGATGGAAGTTTCACGATGCTGTAAAGCTGTTTGATTTGGGGATTGGATGCTTTCCAGGACCTTTATGTGTTTTTGTTTTTCCCTTAATCTACTAATTCTCAAGAGACCTCGATCTTGTCAAGGTGATTTTGTCAACTAGCATACTTTTCAGGGATATAACTCCTCAGGCAGAAGTATAGTTGCAAGGGCTGGGACACCTTTATAATACCAAATAGCATTTTTTTTCCCCAAAACAACAAACAAAACACAAATACACAGATGTGATGTTAATCTGTGATAAAGGAAATATCACATGAGGCAGAATGAAGTACATCATTCCAAGTTCAAATGTAAAGACCATACGAAGGTCGGTGTCTCTTATGCGCTGGCTCCTCCATAAATGTTGAGCAAATGACAAAGGCCTTTGTCCCTTATAGCCCTGTCACCTCTTCTCCCCAATTTCCACCCTTACAACCCCTGATATTAAGACCAAGCTAAGCTTCTCCTCCAGTTGGCAAGATATTTTTGGTAACACCGTCTCTTTATGGAAAGGATTCTTCCCTGTACAACTAAGAGAAATGTCTATCCCAGTGACGTCCCTCATTCACTTGTCTCATTCTGGCCCCCACAATCTGCCTCACACGCATGTTCTGCATTGGGAAGATTCTGGTCACACAGAATTCTGTCTCTCCATGTGCAGTTGTTCTGAATTGACTCAAGGCCACAGTCTCAGGGACTATGCTTTTAAGTAATGGTTTCTGCAGAGATTTCTGCAATGATAGCAGTTAAAAAACTGAGTTTTTGTTTAATATGCCCCTTAAAATTCTGGCTGAGATTCCATGACCTGGGAAATGTCCCTCTCTCTAATTACATGATTCCTGGACTCAGTAGCTCAGAGTGACACAGGATCTAGGAAAGAATTCTATATTAAACTCTGGCTTTTGGTTGGGGGTATAACTTCCTAGTTGTTTATCCTGAATAAAACTCCCAATTTCTCAGAATTATAAACTATGATACTTTGTCACTAACATATTTAAACTACATTTTTTCTTTTCTACTTTTATTTCCCAACCATAATAACCTAGAGTTTTGATTTGGGGGAGTTTTTTTAACCATTCATGCCCAGATATGAACACTGACATGTATACGTCATTGAAATAACTAGATTTATGATATTTAAGAATCTATCACTTATTCTGAAGCTGTGCTTCCATCTAAAGTAATGGGAACTCATAACATTTTAGTGATGAATATCCCTGTCTCTTTGCCTGCACCGATGGCTAATTAACCAGGAATTTCTGGGCAGGAAGATAGTTTTGTGCTGTCTATGAATTTCGTTTACCCTATCCCAACTCCACTTCTTAGCATGGATTTCTAAAACCTAGCACCCTTTCTTTATAGAAGAGGGGACATCTATGTGGTGATGACAAAGAAAGCAATGAAGAAAACATTCTTCATGTTAGCTCTCCCCCTAAGTCATTTAATCACATTAAAGTTTAAGATGTATAATGTCATGTTAAAAAGAACAAAGCCTTTTTTGGCCATAGGATTATGAAAATAGCATTAAAAACTTATTGTTGATTATCTATAATTTAGCAAATGATTCTCCTTGATTTTTTAAGCCTCTCAGATGAAACCTGTTTGTCATTAGGCTCCATGCCAATATGAATGGTCGTCCTCCTAAAAAAAAATAGTAATAAAAGCTTTATAAAGGAAAATCAAGATGATTATTAATAACAGCCCAAGGAAAAGGTCTGTGATAAATCTGGTCCCAGAAACTAATAATGAACTTTGCCTTTGTAGTCATGGCTGAGTCCTGCACTGACACTATTAGCCTAAGTCCAAGAATGTCTGTAGGAGAATCATAAGAAGATGATGCAGTCAGAAGTTTGTGTCATTCTGCATGAGACCCTCAGTGAGTTTTTTTGGAATCACTAATATAAGTCAGGGGAAAAACAGAACCAGCACTTTAAGCCTTGTTTATCTTGAATAGTCACAAAGGACTTTTTGTACTTTGTCTTCTAATAAGCTTCGCTCTGAAAATCTTCCACCATTACTGTGCCAAATCCTGGCTTACGCCATATGTCACTCACAGCAATTACGTTAGGTAATAAACTCCGTGTTCCTATGATGTACAATATCACTCCCCCATCCCGAGTCAGTGATATTGCCCTTAGAGAATGTCTAGGCTCTCCTATTTGCAGAAAGACCCTCTGTTCAGAATGCAGATGAATCATTTAATTCCAGCAACTGGCTAGTGCAGCTATATAAACACACCTCTCTGGGGTTTCCAAATAAGCATGGTCCACATTTACCGCTTCTCGTTTTATTCCAGGATAGGGAAGGCTAACTCTAAAAAAAAAAAAAGAAAAGAAAAGAAAGAAAGAAAAGAAAAAAAAAAAGAAAAAAAAAGCTAATTACTTTATATGAATATAAATAAATGTAATAGAATATATGTGTGTGTGTATATATATATATACATATAAATATATTCAGAAATATATAACAGAAATATTAGCCCACTCCTTTAAGATGGCAGGAATATAAAATAAAGAAATTGGAAACAAGTGAAAACAGTTGGGAAAGCTGGTGGGCAGGGAGAGTTCATACATGAAGCTGCTGATCTCAGGTGGCAATGCATTCATGGAGCTGGAGGTCCCACCCACCCTCATCAGGTGTCTCAGGCTCCCATACTGCCCTCTCTGGGCTGAATGCAGCCACCAGGCAGTTCTTCCTATGACCAGCGCCAGACGTGCTGCAGATTGCAGTGGGAAGTGCCTTGTGGGTTTTGTGTTCCCTTGAGTTTATTCAGGTGTAAGTATAAAAGTGATGGCAGTTGGAGAAGGTCGGCATTACATATTCATTTTATTTTAAATAATTGATGATGTTTCCTGTCTCTGCCTACATTAATTGCTCTCAGGTGTTAGAAAATGGCTCAGTGAGTTGCCTTTTAATGTGTTTCTTTGGAAAGACAGTGTGGCTGCTCTTTGGAATACTAAAAGCAGTGTGTACTGTGCAGGACTTTCTAACTGGAGGTTAATAAAGGGGAACTGAACATATGCATTGATGCTCTCTGCCATGTGGAGGAAAAGGATATTTCTAACTATACAGCCCAGGATGTGAGCAATGACTTTATCCCATCTCAGAATAAGACTTATGTTTACCCAGATTTCTTCTGTTCGGATGTGGCAGTAGAAACCAATTTGATATTTTCTGAGGTAGTGACACTAATAATGGAGCATGAAATACAAAGTCATTTTTCACAATCAGTCCACAGGGAGATATTTTCTCTCAAGTACAACGCACGAGTATTTTTTCAAAGAATGCAAAGCCTTCCAAAGAAATGAAATGTTATCTTTTTAAAAATCTGATCATACATATGGAGGAGCCAGTTTCTCAAAACAATGTTGATTCTGCTGCTTTTAAAAATATGAATTGCCTCGCTTATAGCCATATATAAAAAGGTCTGTTCTTTTTGTTTTAAACATTATTTTTAAGAAGTTAGACAAACAAAGCAGCTAATTCTGAGGCACTGCTCCATTTGTACATTCTGTATTAGTGCTTCTAGGAAGTATATTTATAATGCATATTTACTTACAGAAGATGAAGAAACTGACATTTAAAACACTTTTTTGTGATGCATGCTTCTAGAGTAGGACACTAATGATATCCAAATTGAATCAACTCAAAGTCAAGCTGAATCTTAGGAACAAAACGGTTGCCTTTTAAGAAAGGGCTTGTAACTTTGAGAAATATCTTCTGGGGGAAGCAGGCTGTACTCGGGGTGTCATCATCCAATCATTTTATGTACAACAGGTTAGGTCTGTCCTTAGCAGTCTTAGATACCATTGTGAAGCAAGGACTTTGGGGACATCCATCTTCTTTTTGCCTCTTTTCAGAAGGAAGAGTAAGAGAGTCCTATAGAACATTCAAATTTAAGGTCTATGCTTTTTACATTTTTAGTAAGATAGCAATAGTAACTAAAAGAGCTTTATTCTCAGCCTGAATTTTGATTGACTAGGAAGCAGATTTTCTAGCCATTGTAAGCTATAACCTGATCATTAACCTAATCATTCCATTAACTTGGCCAAGTAAACATCTAGTACTTTATATCATATTGACCTACACATGTGCACAAAATATGTGTGCAACATTCAGAGATACAGCTAGGTGTGTGCCTGCGTGCAGACACACACACACACAGAGCCAGTCAATACAACAGCTGTTCAGCATTATTTACAATATACTGGCCTCACTGCTGACCTAAAGAGCTGAAGAAAATAACAGGCCATATTTTCAGCTTAATAAAACCCTGCAGTAGGGAGCCCTTTATGAACAATTACAAGCATTTGCTGGAAATACATTTGCTGATTTAACAAACTGGATAGGACAAATGTTTAACATGCTGTCGTAATGATGTTCAGATGCTTTTCTTAGTATTCGTTGATCTGAGATAATGCGTTCTTGCCCAATCATGCTACAAAGCAGCAGCAGAAATAAATAAATAAATAGATGTAATGTGATGCGCTCTCACAATAGCAGAGCTGCTGACTGCCCCTGACAGATGGGGGGAAAAAAAAAGTCAATATGATGTCTGAGACAGCCGAGGCTCAGCACTGCAGAATAAATTACATGATTCGCTGAATGCCTGGGCTTCGCTCAGACATACAAAAAAATTGGAAAGATAAAAGCTTGCATTGGCTTCAGATGATATTTACTGCTTGATGGATTTACTAGCAGCCCCAGTACAGTCATACTGTATTGAATTATTGGCCTCTATTTAGCTGTGTGTCCGTCGGAGCTTGAGTGTCCATTTAAGCGTAAGTGAGCTGGAGGCCCGCCAAGCCTCTCAGAGGCTTTGGGTACAGAGGAAGACGTGAGCTAATGGCCACCAGCTTCAAGAACAGGGAGCCTGAGGACACTGGGGGAGGCAACAAAGCCCAGCTACAAAGTACTTTCTTATCAATATTAATGCCAAAATAAATATTAATGGAGGCTGGCCGGCACACCATTTTTGAATGTGCCTTGTTTTCTTTGTATTTTAACATAAATGGCTGGAAATGACTGTATGATTTTTCTGCCTTTCTTTCTTTCTTGCTCTGAATTGAAGAAGGAATTTGGAAAAGACCATTAGCTTTACGACTACCCGTTGTCACAGCAGCAGGGTTTCTATAAGTCAAAGGAGGCTAATAAAATGCTGGCTTTAGGAGGTATACGGCTGCCAATGAAGTATATGATTAGAATAGTAAGGTACAGTTCAACAGCTATTGTTATGGATTCTTTATTGCATTGTGCTATGGTGGTTCAATTGAGAAGGAGCATTTCATGTACAAAGAGCCCATAAGGAAAGTTGCATTGTTATCTTAGCTCCA
>NW_006436298.1:45669223-45671623 GCF_000325575.1 Pteropus alecto
TGAACCTAAAACTACTGTAAAAAACAAAGTTAATTAATTAAATAAACACACACACACACACATACACACACACACACACAAGAAGGTGCAGGTGTTTTGGATGTGGTGGGAGAATAAAGAGAGCTAAAAGCATAGGGCATTGGGTTGAGCTCCACAGAGTCTAAAATTCAAGTGAATTGGAATTTTGCACAATGTGTGTGCAATAGGGAAGAGAAGGTAACTGGAGGAGACGCAGTGGTTAAAGAGAGGTCCAGGTCTGGTGATTATTCCCAGGTTAATTGCTATTGACAGCAGAGATCAGAGAAGGGTTATTGAGCAGGGCTCCAGAGTATGATCCACGGCAAGAGTTCTCAGACATCTGTGCATGGGAACTGCTACCATTAGCAGCACAAAGCAACCAAATGCTCTGGGAAGATGCACATGGAGCACACCAGACAACTAACTGTGCAAGGTCAACTTCAAGAGGATCTCCTTGCTCTGGTAAGAGCACGCACAGCCGTCAGGTTCAGAAAACAGGCTGCGGTAGAATCAGCCCTACATTAACTCACCATGTAACCCTGAGCAAATCACTTAATTTCTCTAAGTCCCTATTTCCCACCCTGTAAAACAGCTGATATCATAATAACAATTTACTACTTCACAAGATCTTTAGTGGGTCAGGTGGAGCCAGAATAATGGAAAGTAGTGCATTGTTACAGCAACTAACACTTTACAGAGCTTCCACACTCACTCATTTATTCTCTTCACAGCTCAGTGATATGGACCCTGCTATACCCATTTTATAGAGAAGAAAAGTGAGGCATAGTTACCTACCCCAGGTCACAGAGCCAAATCATAGAAATGCTGAGACTGGACCCAGCACCTCCCCCCAGTATACTTCCTGGGCTATAAACCATGAGCAATGACCATCATTCCCCTCTTTGGGCAGCAGGATTAGGCTTTGACCCAGTGGACCCAAAAGTGCATCACAAAGCTGAATTGCTAAGGCGGCTCTGATCAAATCCCCAAAGTCCCCTGCCCCTCACTCTAGTATAGACTCACTTCTGTGAGGGGGTCCTGGGACTGCCACATTTGGAGAAACTAGCTAGGGGATCCTAAGGCCCTAAATGTCTGGGAGATGAAATCCCTCACTGGCTCTGGGCATAGTGGGCTCTGCAGGGCTGGAGGGGTGATGGATGCCAGAGTATTTCTCGCCTGTTTTCTGCTGGGTACTGCTCCAACTCCACAGTGGCTCACAACAAACAGGACCACCATATATTCCAATCTGACCAATTCTGGCACCAGAACACATAAATCCATACTTTGTATAGCTTTCTAAGACAAAAAGATCCATAAGGCAAATGGAAATAATTACTGTAGCTCAGACTTACAATAATGGAGAGTAATTGTTATTTTCATCTGAGCACTCGACACACATCATCTCATCTCTTTAAAAAAAAAAAAAAGTGTCACAAAGTGGCTGATATTGTTTCCAGTTTCCACAGATAAGTAAATTGAAGTTCCAAGAGATTAAATCCATGCTCAGAGTCACACAACTGGAAAGCTCAGCTTCGAATCCCAGGTTGTCCCAGCGTATGTGATGCTCTCCTTGGGGATGACCCTGAGAAGCTTCTGTTCAATTATGTAAGAGAGTGTACATTTTAGAACAATTTCTGTGAAATATTTCTTAACGATATTTTTAAAAAAGAAGATATAAAAACTACTACTTATTATTCATCTGTCTTCATAGAGACTTTTTCTAAAAGCCCCTCACAGTTTGTTGAAGTATAAAGGACCTACATTAGAATCAGACTGGTTAGAGTTCCAGACCCAGCCACACCGAGGACTAAATTTCAGACTTTGGACAAGTGGTTAAGCATTCCAGTACTTCACTGGACCCAACATCAAATAATGGGAATAACAATATGTTGCTTATAATGCTGTTGTCAGAAATACTGCAATAATGTATGGAAGCACTTAGCCCACAGGCCTCAATACCTGGTGCTTAGAATTATCACTGTCAACATAACAACAAGCACTATTGACTTTATAACAGTGTGATCATAAGGCCCAGCCAGCTAGTGATATGAAATGAGCAGATCAGGACCGAGAGAGTGCTTTACTACTATAACTACCAACGATGATATTATTAGTGGCTAGAATAATCTGCAGACTATAAATAAATCAAAACTACAAGCACACGTGGGGCGAGGGTCTCCCTTCCAAGGGACACTATATTTCCAAGAGAAGGTCAAGAGTGATTTTGAATTTGGTAGTCTCTGGCATCTGCCTGGGGAGGTGATCCTAAAAAACTCTTAGTTTCTTGGCCAGGAAGACATGGTTTGTGATTTGTACCTCTCATCACACCAGGGCTCAGCAAACCTTTCTGCAGGGGAACCACAGGGCATCAACATAATTTCA
>NW_006436298.1:45671776-45705299 GCF_000325575.1 Pteropus alecto
TATAATTTGGCCAGTCTATAGGCTTGTGTTACTAATACTAGGGTATATCACTTCTTAAAAAGCAACAAATTGAACCAATTTAATAAACACTTTAAAAAGTAGAGTATTATAGATAAGTTCCATGTTCTGATTTATCAAAAATAGCAAGGACATATGCTTTAATTTCATTTTCTTGTATCACTGACATTCATATCTATTTTGAATCTGCTAGCTTAGAACCTTCAGCTTTTTATCAGTAGTTGTGTGAAAGGTGACTGAGGATTAGACCAAGGATTAGTTTGTATGATGTCAAATCAAATATATTGTCATTTACTCACACTTATAGACAGTAGAGCTCAGTTGAAATCTATCAGTAATTAGAGTTAACACTTGATGTGCTAACAGGACCCAAGTTAATGGACGTGCTAATTATTCTTCTCTGTGACAGACCCTAGCACTTGTTCAGTTTCTAGTTGGGACAAAGATAGATCACAGAATATTAGGGTAAGGAAGTCATCCAGTCCAACCCCTCATTATACACAGGCTTAGTTTCATAAGATCCATGAAAATTGTGGAAGCGCTAGACAATTGTCGATGAGAAATACTAAGAATGTAGTAAAAATAAACTATTTTGATCTGAATATTTAAAATCTGCACATAATATAAAGAGTAGTTAATGGGGAGAACACAGAGAATAAGAAAAAATGGTTAACTTTAAGACTGAAGTGATTAATAGGAAAGCTCCCTTGGGATCAATCAATACCAAGACCACTATTCTTCAGTATATTAACAACCTAGAAGATGGATGAGGTGAGAAGTAGCTGAATTTGTCGATGACAAAATTAAAAGATTAAGGAAGAGAGTGAACTATTGTAGAAAAAAATCTAAGGAAACCATGTACTAAACTAAAATGAACATGCCAAAAAAAAAAAAAAAAAGATTCAGATGCATTGGAGCCTCTCAGAGAAAAAGAAAAGGATGAGAGAAACTATGCATTATTCAGGAAGAATCATTTCTGAATATTCAAGAGCAGACTAAATTTGATTAAGGACTCAGATAATTGCTGTGAATACTTTTGTTGATAAATAAGCACAAGCTGAACTAGTAGACATTCTGTATAAAAGTAACTCAACTCTAGCTGTGTTGTAACTGTTTTTTTAGTTCCCTGTTGCCTCTAGTATTTGAGAACTCTTCCTTAACCTGTCCACCATGTCAGACTTCTCTGCAACGATTATTTTACCCCTCTAGCTTTGCTAATTTGCGCCTAAATGTGATACCCAGAACCAAACCCAGCTAAAAATCTCCATTGAGTACCCCCAGCTATGGCCTTCACATGCAAGACACTTCAAAGCAATTTGGGACGGAAAGAATGGAACCCTGCTTCCTGAACGATCAAGATAGGAAAGAAATTATGAAGTGTTTGCTGCGCTGAAAGTTAAGCTACCTCGCATTTTGAAAATTTTCTTAGAAACTTTAACTTGTGAGTGAATGTCAAACCTTCTTAAATTGCTCATAATCCCAGCAGTAGAATTTGCTAGCCTGGGTGGAGCTCTTCCTTCTTTTTTTATAACCTAGTGACCACTGGGTCTGGGAGGCATCTTTCCCTGTTTGTCTCACTGCTGTCAGTAGTAACCATGACCCCAAGGAAAGCTCCTAACACAGCACTGTGGGCTCCGACAGCTCTTATATTTCAAGAGAATGTGAAAGCATGGGAAGAGAGACATAGCAATAGGGGTCATTCAGGAGTGAGGTAGAACTTCCCCACGTGACTTGTCCTGAGTTGCAGGGCCTTGTAGGACACTCATTTGATTTGGTCTCACCTCCACTGCTTCTTTAGCTTTAGTGAGCCAGTGTTCCCTACTGCTGGGTTGATGCTTTGGACAGCCTGCTAAGGCATGGTTTCCACATTTTCTGGAGAAAAAACATCATTTCTTTGGATAGGATCCCAAAAGATTAATGTTCATTAAAGAGTAAGAGGATAACAGAATTTTAATACCTTCAACTGCTTATCTTTTGGCTATTACAAATATATCTCTATCTATTTATACCTACATTTCTATAGGTGAGACTACTCTGATGAGTAAGAAAGAAGCTTCTATATATGCAGAGAGATCACATAAACTTGATTCCTCATAAAGATATAAGATTTATAAAATTTAGTTCTACTAAATGCCATCATAGGAAGTAACTAGAGTTAGAGTCTAAATTATTATAACAATAATTGAGCTTTTGGAGAAAATAATGAATCCTGAATGACAATCTGTATTCTCATAGCCACATTTTAACACTTAAAGCCATGTGGATAAACTCTGCTGTACAGGATGTTCAGTTATGGCACCCCAGTGTCAACCTTCCCACTAAACTATGTGATATTTGTCATGGACACCCACAACGTGTTATAGAAAATAAAACGGACCATAATCATAAAAATTTACACACATAGTAGTAGACTCTCCAAGTTTACCATATCATGATGCTGATAGCAGTAATATGCATATTCGTGTCTGTTATTTAAAAAGAAATGAAGTATCTTCGCATCAGGTGAATGCTTCCTGATATTATGGCTCTAATTGGGTGCCTCTAGATAAAGTTAGATATTGACTATTGTTGAAAATTACCTAGAGTGGCTTCACCACCTAATAGCTTCTTTGACCTAACGAGTCACCAAACATAGCTGAACTTGAAATTTCCACCTCTGTTAGATAGGAAAAATTACTTCTCAAGGTTATTATGAGAATACAAGAGAATAGGTATACACACACAAACACTATAAATTATAATATCCTACATATACACATAAATACTATTTCTACCTCCTTGTTAACATTCTATGTGCATCAGTGGAAATTCAATTTAAGTATTGCATCCTATTGAGAAAATCTTACCTTAAGAACTAAAGGGATTTTGCCAGGCAAGAAAACCCTGAGTGGAAGATTTCTACCTTATAAGAATCTCAAGAGTAACGCTATAATTGTGCGGCTCCAGCATGAAAGGGAGATCTACGATCATGTGAAAGGCACACATTTTAAATAGGATACTGTAAAGGGAGAAATCTTCCCCAGTAGAATCATTCATACTTAAGGAACTAATGAGATCATCCGCCAAAGATAATGAATCCATTAGTTGAAAAAGAAATCAAATTGTAAATCTATATTTTATATTTATACGGTTATATATAAATATTGAATGAAATATGAACAAAAAAGGCCTCATCTTATCACCCATGTGTCCAACTGAGCCATTTCCAAAGTAAATCAAAACTCTCATTGAAATTTTTTCTAGTTTTCATGATCTCACTGGGAAGAGAAAGGATTTTCTTCAATAGTCTGTTGTAACTCTGTCATTATGCTATAGTGAGGTAATTTGCTAAAACAGCTGCCTCTAATGAGTAAACCTTTCCATCTGGCACATCCAATATAGACACAAACAACCTCATCAGTTAAAAAAAAAGTAAAGAGGTCTATTTCATGAAAAAGAATTCTATTTTAAGAAGTGTCTCTTTGAACTTACAAAAGCTAAAATGCATTTTGAGGGGATGACCATTACTGTTTCTTTTGGTGGAGTCATTCTGTCTGTTTCTAGGCTAAGTGCATACAAATTTGGCCCAAACTTTTGCCGTGTTGAAAATGTGTTGCCTCTGGATGGATTACAAAATAATTTAGTACATGTTTATAATAGAAACATCCAACCCAAAAAACTAGACAAAAGGAATGTTGTTATGTTAACTCTGGAAACTGGAAGGAGCAGATAAACATTTTTTTATATCTATATTTTAAACTTTCTTTTTATTCTAAGAAATTATTATTAGTCTCTTAGTGTAAAATGTCACATTCCATTCAGAAATCCTTGACACCTCATATTACACTTTTACTAACAGTCAAAGAAAGCTTTTTTATTTGAATAATTAGTGGAAAACCGCATAATACTACAATCTTCTTAACTTGCTAAGTATTTTGGTTCAGTTCTTATAAAAGATTAACTATTTTCCTTTCAACAAGTATGTGCTACTATTTTCCAGCAAATATCTAGGCTTAGATTTGAGTATCTAAATTGCCTATTTTATTTCCTTTTTAACTACAGACATTTTGGCTGATGAATCAGTGAAGTATAGGATACTCAATTTTTTTATTTCATGAAGTTGATTTATTTAGTCTTAGTGTTAAAAATCCAGTCATTGTTATTTTTCAGTCTCCCTATACTGTATACTTCCAAGGTTAAAATTAAATCTAGGTATAAGAGGAATTGTGAAAAAAACAAAACAAAACAAAACAAAACAAAAAAACATAGAGTATAGGTCAGAATCAGATTTCATAGCTCTGATCTTACTGTTTTCTAACCAAAGGCTAAATAAATGCTCATTAAAGTGGAAGCCGGAGAGGTGACTATGTTAGAGATTTTTAGTCCAAGAGTTGGCATTCTAGTTAATAGATCATAATGAGATGGATAGATAGGCACAGTCTTGGCATGCCTAAGCCTCCTGCCAGAAGGTTATCAGTCCTTTTTGAGAGATAATAACGGGTGCTTTAATTTTCTCCCTGACTCCTGGGTATAATGTAAAATTAATGTACATCATGTCAAGGTTATGGCAAGGCTTTGTTGTCTGGAATAGAAAACGGTTTGCTCCCCATCCTCCAAACACTTCCACATACTGTGATAATGCATTATTGAAAAGCAAATTTCTTTGTCATTGTCAATAATGGCAAGCTGGTAAAGGATATTTTCTAGCACTAATTATGCAGAAGGAAGTTAACAGACCTCTAAAACTCAGTCTGAAAGCAAAGAGAGTTGTTTACTCAAATAGCTCCACCTTACCTAACATTAATGTAACAAAAGAAAATTCAAACAAAAAAACATCTGTTCAGCAACCATACTATGTGTAGCATTATTTCCAGTATTAAGGAGCTGGTAGGAACAGTAAAGAAATGGCACCTGCCTTCTCAGTATTTGAGTTTTAAATCAGAGATTCTTGGACTCTTATCTGATTCAGCAGGTCTCTGATGAGCCCAGAAGTCTATATTTTTATCAAGACCCTCTTAGATGATTCTAAAATAAACATCTGATAGACAGTTACATTTCTACCTGAAAAAGATAAGGAAAGCTTAACACCAATAACATACTGCATGTGCCATCATCACCTAACTTCTGATACTTCTAACCTTATACACAAACCCACAGGTGGAGAGAAATCCTAGTATTTGTATCATAAAGTGATGTGTTCTCTGGGGCCAGAATAGACAATTCACATTTTCCTAACATAAGGGATCTAGAAATGTATTTTTTCCCCCTAAGAGGATAGAAGGGAGGAACCAAAAAGAAAATGTTTGTTGAATAAATTTTAAGGAACAGAATTAAATTAAAGAAAGTGAGTTGTAAAGATAAAATTATGGGAAAATGGTTGATATAAAAACAAGTGTCCAAACTAGTTTTCTTAGCAGAGATGAAGACAAAGAGACAATATGCCCTGTCAACTGATTTAAAATGTTGCAAGATGAATAGTATCCCCTTTCCCCTAACATATTAAATGCAAATCCAAACAGTCCTCCAAAGATAAACTGATTTTAACTGTCCACATTTTCTCTACTTCTCTCTTCAGTAACTAATGTGTAGTATTATGTGTGGTCAGGCATAATGCTAGAGCTCTGTGCAGAAGACAGACCTCTAGGAAAGTGACATGTAAGAGCTTGCTTGATTTTTATCTAGATTTGGGAGGAAATTGGAATAAAAGGAGACATATATTGAGCTTAAATAATTAAGCAATGTATTAATAAGGAAAAGCAGAGTAATTTTAAGAAAAATTTTAAGAAAAGGTCAGCTTCTCACATTTATATATGCTAGGTTCTCAGGCTACAGATATTTTGGGGAATCTCTTTCAGGGTCATTCTAACTTGCTTCCATATGTTAGCAGAGTGTATTAAGTTTCCTTGGACTGTGATAACAAAATATTGTAGGCTGGGTGACTTAGACCACAAGCACTTATCTTTGTAGAGTACTCAATGCTAGAAGTCCATAATCAAAATGCTGGCAAATTAGGTTTCTGGTGAGAACTCTCTTCCTGACTTTTAAATAACTACTTTCTCACTATGTCTTCACATGGCCTTTCCTCTGCATATGCTCAGAGAGAAAGCAATTTCTGATGTCTCTTCCTGTAAGGACTTCAGTCCTTCATAACAGGGTCCCACCCTTATGACTTCACTTGACCTTATTCACCTCCATAAAGGCCCTATCTACAAGTGCAATCACATTGGGAGTTGGGGCTTCAATATATAAATTTTGAGGAGGACACAATTCAGTCCATAACAGGGTTAGGGAATCCTTGGGGCAGGACCACACATACCCCATGGGCCACTTGTGTATGTACCAGAACAAGGTGCCCCTTCATTTCAGCAGATGTGGTCCTAATGAGATGCATCGGGATGGGACACAGACTCAACTCCAGCCCCCAGTTATGCTCTTAGTCATAAGTTCTCTACAGGGCACAACTCGTACAACTAAAAATTGGATTGGAAGGTTCTAGAGAGCCTGGGGCACATTGAGACATCAGTAATAAAAAAAAACAAAAAAAAAACAAAAAAAAAAAACAAAAAAACCCAGGATTTTATTAAGGACAATCAGAAGCCAATTTTGAAATATGGATGCAATGAAAACCATCTTAAAATATCTAACTTCCATGTTAGACAACTACTAATCTGGCATGCTAAACATAGAACTCAGATGACATCAGACTCAGGTGAGAACAGGCCCCCAAGCACCTTGTTACACACCTGAAAGAAATATAGAAGTTTCTAGAACATAAGTAAGAGTCTATCTGGAATCTGAGCCTGGTATACACATATACTCCATTCATGGTAGCACAAAGAGTGTCTCTTAGTGAAAATTAATCTAGTCCTTAAGAAACCCTTTGCCATGAAAAATACTGAGGGCCAGGCTTGACTTCATGGATTTCCCTGGCTGGAAGAATCCTGAGGAGAAGCAGTAATGTACAATGCATGAAGACCCCAGACGCTGAGGCCAAGATATCTGGATTTGAATCTTGGACCTATACCTTGCTGGCTGTATAACCTTAAACAAGTTACTTAACTCTCTATGCTTCATTTATAAAATGGTCATGAGTATATCACGTATTTCAAAGGTTGATTGCGAAAATTAAATTAGTACACCCCCAAATTTTCAAACCAAACATCTAAAAACCTAAAGAACTGATAAGGTTATTTAGCATCAGAACTTGACCTGAACTAAAATGAGGCTAATATATAATCTTTATTTACCCCACTAAGTGTTAACGTTCACTTCTTTTTTTTTTTTTTTTTGCCTCAGAAATATGAATGTATTTGATTACAGAGTGCTGCCTTGGACTCAGCTTGGAGTATAAACTTATATTTGGTATACTGACCTTTATAAAATAGGAAAATACAAAATTGGCTGGAAGGGTTGTAGATAAAGGATTGTGAACTTAAAACAGTAACTAGCACTTAGCTGGTCTATTTAAGTATTTGTTTTTAAAAGTTTATCCTCTGACTAGGCATTCCACATATAGAAAGGGAGAGCAATGATCCTATCCACACCATAGACTTACCTCAAATTATAACACCATAAGATAATAGAGCTAGAAGCAGGCTGAGAGACCATTTATTCCAGTCACACATTTTGCAGACATCAAAAAGAGATATTGAGCTTCTGGTCGTAAAGGAGTAACAGGGACCAGATTTACCCTTTCGCCTGAAATAAGCAAAATTACATAAAACAACAGTTTTCACTAAGACATTAGTCAATCAAAAACAATGATCCTACAGAGATGGGAAACAAACAGATGAGCCCTATGATTGCCATAGCTTATTGTCTTGAGAGAGCTTCCAGGCTATGGTGCAGGGAGGGGAAACCGAAGCAGAGCCCAATAGTATGCTTAAATTGTGGATGTGGCGCTGAGAGGCCAGGGAGCCAAGGCGGCCAGAGTTTGCAAGACAGTGTACCAGACAGAAGAGAGGTGCATAGAGACAGAACTCTGGAGAACAGAGGTCTCCTGGAGTATTACGCTGAGTACTATCTATACATACATGTGAAGAAACTGTCCAAGGATGTGGAAAGGGACACCCAAAAGAATACTAGGAAGAAGTATACTAGACAAGGAATGGTACCTGTTCCCATAACCCAGAATTGGAGGGTGGATTAAGATTTTTGGGGCATTGGGTAGAGTATACAAAGGGGTCTTTCTTCAACAGTGGGGAAGTCCTAGAAGGAATACCGCTCTGGCCCTGCCTAAAATATTTTAACAGTAAAATCTAAAAGGTTGAAGTTCTCTCCAAGTAACTTAAATGAGTCCCAGAACAAAGTTCAAGAATATATACAGGAATACAAAATATCCAGCAACCAATGAAATGAAAATCACAGCCTGGTATCCAATAAAAAATTATCAGGTATACAAAGGAGCAGGAAAATATCACCCATAATAATTTTAAAAATGCAATCAGTCAAAACTGACCTAGCCTTTTCCCCATTCATTCCACTAAGTACAACTAAAAACTCTGTACATTATGTATAAAACAAATGTAAGACGACTCTGGAAGGCAGAGAAAAGAAGGTAAACCAGCTAGGGACTCAGGACCCAAAGAACAATATGGTGATGAGTTCCCTGGGTTTTCTTTTTTTCTCATATATCCCAGACTTGGTGCTGAACAAGTGCACAAACTAAAAGTAGCAACATCTGCAGACAAAAAATCAGCCAAAATCTCTTCTTTTTAGCCAGAAGACCATGAAAGGGGCCTCTCAGCAAGACAGAAAACGTTAGACAACCTCTCTACTCTGGCGGAACATCACAGAAAAAACTGCAGTTCCACTCCATACCTGCAAAAGGCCAGTGGGAAGCCTAGGTTTACACCCCTGTGAGGCCCTAATGGGGCACTCTAACACCCCTGCTGGGGGTGGGGGTTGGAGAAAAGTGATATCAGAGAAGGCCAGAAGGAAGCCAGGTCTTTCATCTCCACAAACTAGTAACAAGTCTCTCCTCCCCCATGGTGTGACCAGAGACTGAGTAGGAAGCTAAAATCAAACTCCCACCCTAATGAAGTGTCCTTTCTCCTGCATGAGTGGTGTCAAAGAAAGCTACCTAAAACTGAAAGTTTAAATAAGATCCAGAGTCTAATAGCCTAATGCAAAAATATCCAGATTTCAATTGAATATCACTCATCATAACAAGAACCAGGAAAATCTCAAACTGAATTTAAAAAGATAATCAAATGCCAGCTCCGACATTATAGAGATGTTAAAATTACCTGGCAAAGATTTTAAAGCAGCCCTGATAAAAATGCTTTTTTTACGAACAATTTCTAAGAACAAATTTGAAACAAATGAAGAAAGAAGCTTCATTTTTAAAAAGTTAGTTTCAACAAAGAAATAAAAGATATAAAGAAAAATCAAATAGAAATTTTAGAAGTGAAAATATCATAATTGAAATAAAAACACAGTAAATGGGCTGAATGGCAGACTGGAGGATGGCATAGGAAATAATCAGAGAACTGAAAGATGGAACAATTGAAATTACCCACTCTGAACAACAGAGAGAAAATAGACTGAAAAATAAAAATAAAGAGAGCCTCAGTGACTTATGGGATTATAACAAAAGATGTAACATTCATGTCACTGAGTCCCAGAAAAAGGAGAGAATGAAACAGGGCTGAAAATGTGCTCAAAAGAAAATATATAATTATGACTGAAAATAGCAAAACACATGAACATACAGATTCAAGAAGAGGAGTGAACTCCAAACGGGTTAAAACCAATCCGTGCCAAGACATAACATAATTAAATCTCTGAAAAAAAAACAAAAATGCTTGAAAGCAGCCAGAAAAAAATGACATCTCATCTTATAGGGGGAACCTATTTTAATGACAGCAGTTTTATCAGAAACCATGGAAGCTACAAGAAAGTGGCACGATATTTTTCAAATTCTAAAAGAAAATAACTGTCAATCTAGAATCCTATATCTAGTAAAAATACATTACAGGAAACAAGGTAAAATCAAGGCATTCTCAGGTGAAGAAAAAAAAACTAATCACTAGTAAACCTACCCTAAAATAATGACTAAAAGAAATTCACTAAACAAAAAGAAATAATAAAAGAAGAAAGCTGGGAACATCAGGAAGGTGGGGGAAACTTGGTAAGTGAAATCTTAGGTAAATACAAGAGTTTTTTCTTGCATTTGCTAAGGTATGCTTCTTAATTGAAGCAATAATCATAACACTGTCTGATGAGATTCTAAATGTATATAGAGAAAATATTTAAGAATTATAAATGGAGAAAGGTAGGGAAGCATAAAGAGAGGTGAGATTTTTATACTTCACTCTAAAGGATAAAATGACACCGGTAGACTGCAACAAGATAGAGATAGATAGAGATAGAGATAGAGATAAATATAGATACATAGAACCACCACCCAAAAGCCAGATGACAAGATGGACTCAAAAACATAAATAAATCAAAAGAAAATTTTAAGAAATGTTCAAGTAACCCACAAAAAGGCAAGGAAAAAAGCAGAGCAATGAAACAGAAAACCAACAAAAAACCCCACAAAATATAAAATGGCAATCTTAAGCTCCAACATATCAATAATTACATTAAATGATCTAAATATATCAATTAAAGGACAGATATTGGCAGAGTAGATTTTTAAAAAATCACCCAACTATATACTATCTACAAGAAATCACTACAAATTCAAAGACATAGTCAGATTGGAAATAAAAGTAGTAAAAAATCTATCATACTATCATACAAACATTAAAAAATAAAACAAGCTATATTAATATCAATACAGTTTACTGAAGAGCAAAGAAAATCACGCCCCCACAAAAGGAACATTATATAATGATTAAAGAGTCACCATACCAAGAAGACACAACAATCTTAAATGTGTATGCACCGAATAACGTAAATGCAAAATATACGAAGCAAACTGATAGAACTAAAAGGAAAAATAGACAAATCCACAATGAATATTTCAACACCAGTCTCAACAATTGATAGAACAACTACATGGAAAATCAGCAAGGAAGTAGAAGAATTCAACAACTACCAGAATCTAATCAACATTTATAATCAACCCAACAAGAGATTAAACATACTTTTCAAGTGTCTGTGGAATAGATACCAAGATAAACCATACCCTGGTCCATAAATG
The DNA here is from genome assembly GCF_000325575.1 of Pteropus alecto. Classification (NCBI taxonomy): domain Eukaryota; kingdom Metazoa; phylum Chordata; class Mammalia; order Chiroptera; family Pteropodidae; genus Pteropus; species Pteropus alecto. Next base: position 45,682,926 of record NW_006436298.1, read on the forward strand.
TAAAGAAATTGAAATCATACAGAGTGCATTCTCTAACCACAATAGAATAAAATTAGAAATCAATACAAGATAATAGAAAAATCTTCAAACACTTAGAAACTAAACAACATACTACTAAATAATTCATGGATCAAATAGGAAAGTTTTTAAAATCAGGAAATAGGTAAATTATACATTTTACATTTTTCTTATCATTTAAATCTCTAGCTGATAATTCATTAAACAAAAATAAAAAGAATAGAGTGTGGGGGTTATAACATGTAAAAGTAAACTGTATGACAAGAATTGCTAAGTAAAAGAAGACGAAAAGTATATATTGTATGATTTCATTTATATAAAATTTTAGGAAGTATAAACTCATATGTACAGACAGAAAGCAGATTAGCAGTTGCTTAAGGATGAACAAAGAAGTAGAGGACAAGGAAGAAGGAAAAAGATTACAAAGGGGCACATGGAAATGATAGATATGTTTATTACTTTAATGGTGGTACTGTCACAAGTATACACATGTCAAAACATAAAATTATATATTTTACACGTGTGCCATTTATTGTATGTTGATTACACTGCAATAAAAAGTTTAAGAATATACAAATGAAACATGGAAATAACCTGTTACATCACTTTATATTATATATATTTGCTTACTCACTTGCTACTTTTAAGTCTGAGCAATTATAGCTTTTGTTCACTTTAGAATATTTCAGTATTTGCTTGCAGAGATTTTTGTTTTTATACTTTTCTGTAATTAGATTGTAATCTGTGCGGCTCCCCTAAGTATGTCCAAAGGCTGGGCTGCAGACATGATAATGGGCACAGCCAAGACAGAGTGTAAACAAACTAAATGCCGCCAGGGATCAACATCAGCTGTGCATTCTTTAGCTGTTATTTTTAGGTAAATAAAAATAATGTGAATACTGAGGTGTCTCTGTCTTTGAATGTGGATCTCCAATGTAGGATATGAAACTTTTATCCAGTGCCAAATACTGAAGTGGAAACTGGCCTCTCAAAGTTGTTTTTACTTGTAAGATTTCAAGTAGATATATTTCCATGGTTGTTAAATATCAGCTTCTGGGCATTCTTCCATAATTTTAAGACAGCTGAGAAAAGTGATTCTTAAAGTGTGGTCTACAGCCTATTGGAAATCTTCAAAGGGATTCTGTACGGTTCATAAAGTCATTGAAAAGACAAATCACAGGGCACTGTGGGCATTTAAGTTGAGTTTTTCTTAACTGCAGATTTAGATATACATTACAAGTCACAAAAGCCAAGATTACCCTTCTATAGCATTAATTTATAAAAAAAACTCAAACTGGATATAAAAGAGCTGATTAATTATGAGTAGCCACTTTTGCATTTTTTCCTCAAATGTTCTGCAAATCAACTGTACCAGAACCATCTGGGGAAGTTGTAAAAAATTAAAATGCAGATTCCTGCCTGCTGCCCAAATCCACCATATTGTATACACTAGGATGAGGCTAGGAATTTACGTGCTTGACAAACATCCTAACAATTCTTATGTATACTAAAATTTGAATGCTATGGTTTTCCCCACATGGATCTAGCCCCACCTGAGTAGCAAAATATATTTCATGATATTAAAAACCTACTATGGCATTGTTTGATTATGGACTTCTTTGCTGGCAACAATTTCTTTTATTCTCCGGTTTATGTTTGCCTGCGGAGAACTGAGCTATAAACAGAATTGTAAGGTCAAATTTAAAGATGACCAAAAAAACCAAGAGACTTCTGGGAAGTGGTATGAAGGATGAACGAGGAAGCATCCAGGTGTGTGTTTTGTCAGTTTTCATGAATCAAAATATTATTTTTAGGTAGCAACAATGAAATTCACTTCTAGTGATAAAAATAATTTTATTAAAGCATTACGTTGGAAAAAAAATAATGATTATAATCCTGAAACTCCCTATTTTGTCACTGAAATGATTGTTTTTATAATATAATGTTTGTTTACATGAGAAATTTAATGCCGTAATTCTATCAGAACAGATCATACAGAAAAGTTTGCAAAGATTACTGAGCCTTTATGGATCTAAAGTTGTGAGGACTAAAGGGCCAGGGAGGTGGTAGAGCCCAGACCAATGAATCTGGCTGCATCTGACCAACTCTCTAAAAATTATTTCAATTTTTATACCCAGAATTTCTCATTCATAAAAGTAGTACAGTAATAACCTAATGGGTATTTATGGATGTAGGTTAATAGCCATAGGTTAAATAGAAATGTTGGGCTCCTTGGGCTAAGTAAAAGATGATGTAGATGCTATAATTAGACAAAGGGCTTTTAAAAAAGAGCTGAATTAAAATACACTGTAAATGGAGCACATCTTCAGCACAAGGAGAAAGTGAATAAAGGCATGTCCTTTCAGTGTCAAAGTGGGTTGGAACCCACATCCAACACATCTTCATCTACTGATTCACTGGTTTGCTATCACCAGTTAGGGGAGAGGATTTGGGGAGTTTGAAGGGAATAATCTTTGATTTGGAATCTTGGACTGTATCCAGGTCACCTTTCAAGGTGTAAGGGCCTCAAGCTGTGATAGTCTAATTCTAGCCTCTTCCATGATGCTAATAACAACTAACTAAAAATCATCTGTGCCTTAATGAATTTTGTCTACAAGGAATGGCAAGCCATCCCTTACAAGGAGAGTAAAACCTAGACTGTGAGTTAATAATGGCAGGCTGTTTCTGTGATACTAAGTGCTTCACCTCCACTTTTTATATCAAAAGTGGAGGCTTAGAGATGTTAGTAAGCCAGGTAAAACAAAGTCTATTTACTGTGATTTAAAAAAGTCATAGAAAGAAGCCAAATAATAGATGTTGGAATTAAGGTCACACTAATGTGGGTGCCCTACATTAGTTTAGACTCTTATTAATCTGTATACTATGTGATCCCTCCTCATCTCTAGATTTCTGGACTTCATAAGAAAAGATATCAAATTCATGGGAAGTCCTCACCACTACTTCTTCCCAGGTCAAAATTGTTGCCTATTTCAAATGTTGCTACTTCCCTGAAGGCCTCCCATCTTCGCTCAATCAGAAGAATTACCCTCTGCCTCCTCTTTGTTCCTACTAGACTTTGCACCTCTTTTATAGCATGTACACATTTCATGATTAGAATTTTGCCTGTCTGCTCCCTTGATTAAACTCCTAAAGATAAGGTCCATTTCTGATTATCTTTGTATCGGCACAGCCCAAAACACATTATCTTGCACAGAACTGGCATTTTATAACATTTAGTCAATTGAATTTAAAGGAGTTATAAAAATAATCATGAAATTTTCAGATTAAATATAGTTAGCTAGATAAAATAGTATGTACTTAGTCTGATTTTTTAAAGTCATAAAAATATCCCCAAAAGTACACGTTAGAGTTACCCCAATTTCAGCATGGATCTACCTAGATTGAAAGTTCAACTAATGCTGACTACACATTGCTGTCAATATACTTAAAGGTATTTGAAAAGCATGATTCAAGAGAATCATTCTCTCCATCTTGAGAGTTCAGAATGTATTACTTTATTTGTATACAATGGCCACAACATCATTTTACAAGCACTGTCTTTTTTTTTTTTTCTTTCAGTTCTTCCATTTTGACTCATAGCTAGGAAGAGTTTGATGGGATAACTTGAGTTTAGATAAACGGTGTCTAATTGATGTTTAATCTCCAAATGATCAGAGATCTATTTAAAGGCCTACTGTTCTATCATATTTCAGTGGTAGGAATGCATAATTAAACATCTGCCTCTAAATACATTAAGTAAATAAAATAGAAATAGATAAAAATATTTTGGAAACTTGATAAAAAAATCCATTTATATAGGGAAACACTTGAATAATGCCATTACCATAATCAACTTTACAATGGTAAAATCTTTGATCTCTTCCCTCAAAGTCAGCTAAATACATAGACTTATATGCAAAGATATCCATATAAACACAGTACAGTTGCTTTTCATTCTATAGCAATCTAAAAGTATACCTGCTTTGTATATAATCTACCTCTAGGGAAGTCATATTTATTATTTTTCTCAAATGTAAAGATGAACTAGACAATATAGAGGTCAATACTGAGCAGTTGGTAATTTAAGAATAATTAACAGTATCTTCGGTAATAATTTCAGAATCTGAAAACTGTGAGGACCTAAAGAGCAATTTTATTGGCCATTAAAGTGATCTTAAGTTGTAGAATAACATATAAAGGCTCTACTGATGATAAAACCTATTAGTAGTCATCTTAATTCTAAACAAATTTAAATATATTAATTTTCCTAATGAATATTCAACTATGTATGCTGATGGTGGTAAAGTAATTCTGCAGACTGGAGTTATCATAAGGTAATGTAAGCTTCAGGAGAATGGAGGAATTCTGACTGTGGCTATTTCTTATAACCTGGGGGTGCAATTTATTTTTCATAACACGAAAAGCCTATTTCCTTGCTAGCCAAGCCACATGGTAAATTCAAAAATTTCAGTTCAGTTCAACAAATATTTATTAGGCACCTTCAGCATAACATAATGGTTAACAGTGTGGCCTCAGGAGCTAATCACCTGGTAAATCCGTGCTTTATCACTTCATAACTGGGTGACTGCTAAAGTGACTTAATAGCTCTGTGGTTCAGTTTCCTCATCTGTAAAATGAGGGTGATAATAATAGAACCCACCTCATAGGACAAAATAAGTTTAAATAATGTTCATGTTCTTTAAAAAGTCCTGGATTAGGAAGTGCTTAATAAATTATGTTAGTCAGCGTTCTCCAGAAAAAAAGAAACAATAGGATATATAGATATAGAGACATACCTCACTCTCTCTATGGAGATATATGTCTAAAGAGAAAAAAAGAGACAGATCTATGTCTGTCTGTCTGTCTGTCTGTCTGTCTGTCTCTCTCTCTCTCTATATATATATAAAATTTATTATGAGGAATCTGCTCACATGATTATGAAGGCTGGAAAAACCCATAACCTGCCATCTGCAGGCTGGAGACTCAGAAAACCCAGTGGTGTAATTTAGCACAAGTCCAAAGGCCTGAGGACTTGGGGGCAGGAGGTAGCAAAGGTATAAATCCCAGTCCAAGGGCAGGAAGAGAAGAAACGAAATGTCCAGCTCAAGCAGGCAGGCAGGGGAAAAGTGGCAAATTCCTCCTCCTTCTGCCTTTTCTTCTCTTCAGGCCCTCAACATATTAGATGATGCTCACCCATATTGGAGAGCACAGTCTTCTTTACTGAGTCCACCATTTCAAATGCTAATCTCATATGGCAACACCTTTACAGACACATTCAGAAATAACATTTAATCTGGGAACCCTGTGGCTAGTCAAGTTGACACGTAATATTAAGTACCACATAAATGTTAGCTGTTATAGTGTGCAAGGCACTGTGTTTGATGCTGGGATAAGGCATAAATACAGCACAATCCCCTCCCATAAAATAAGGCAGTTCTGTAAAGCTCAAATATTCATCATTTTGGCTTTCTTCATAATCCCAACTGGGAGCGCTGTGGTTAACTACTAAGAGGAAACGATGAGAGATGTTCATTTTATACTTCCAACATATCTCATTTGCATAGTAATAGAGTTATTAAAAATTAGGGAGAGTTTGGTGTTCAGGAAAGAGGTAATGAAAGCCGAGAGAAGTAACTTCCCTTCTATTGGTGTCCACCAGCCCTCCAGAGAAAGACATTCCCTGGGAGTTGCCTTTTCTGCTCTGTTGCTGTTATAATTGGTTTCCAAGTGTCATTGATCCCTCTCACCAGAAAGTGGCAGGGAAACATTAATTTATTTCTAGTCCCTTTACACTTGAGATAAAATTAAAATTTAGAAGTTCAAATTTAAAAGATCAACATATATTTCCAGGCCTGCATATCTTCTCATTTCGAAAAGACTCTTTGTAAAAATCAGGTGGCTTAGCCAAGCGGACCCTATCATTTTTGCAGGGCTAATTTGGATTTGAATATGGCCCTGATGGGGCTACAGCAGGCATAGGCAGAGAGGGAAGCATCTAGCATTACTTGGGAATTTTTGGAACTTCTGCTTCTTCCCTGTACCACTCAATAACCTTTCTTCTCTCAGTGAGAGAAATCGAAATGTAGTTGCCCTAATCACAAAAAAAAGGAACATATTGGCTTACATTAAAGAACATCCTGAGGTAAATTGAATTCAGGGGCAGCTGGACCAGAACTCTATAAATATCATTAGAGCGCCACCTTTGCACGTGATAGGCATGATGTCCTCTATCAGCCCTGCAGGAAGATACCATAAACTATCTCCCTTTCTACCTGAACTAACTCCCTTCTCTTGGGCCACATGCCCAGACCTGAACTAATCTCTGTATCCAGGGGGCTGGGGTACAGGTCATCTGCCCACCCCGAGAGCAGCACTAGAATATCATGGAGAAGAGCAGAAGTCTGGGGACGCACTACCCAGGTTTGGATCTCAGTTCTACCACTTACTAGCTATGTGACATTAGGCAAACAGTTTAGCTAATCTGTGCCTCAGTTTCCTCATCTGGAGAATGGAGGCAATAAATTGTTCCAATCTCATCATCTTGTTGCACGAGTAACTGAGATAGGCATTTAGAACCATGCCCAGCACCTAGTAACCACTCAGCAAGCACCGGCAGTGCTGCTAACTAGGAGGAAGAATCAGCTACTGAAGCCCCCACTAGAATCACATGACATAGAAGAAGGACAGTCTTACAAGGAATGAGTTCAAGACAATAAATAAACAAATTGACAAACGAACAAACAAACAAAAAATCCCCTAAAACTAGCAGGTATTTGTTTCTAGCCCCTACATCAAGCAGTTATCCTCTGCTTTGTTCCCTAATAGACTCCCACATGGATTGGGTGCTAGAAAGATAACATCTAGACTATAGTAAGTAAATCTCCATGGCTGTCCTCCCTTTGTGATGTATGTAAATGTGTTGCTTCTGTGCTTTTAAAAATGAAGCAGTTTGACATGGTAAATGTATGGTTTAAGCTGCCTCCAAGCAATTTTCAACTTGTAAATCCCGTCAATACGTATCCGCCTAAAGCAAAGATGCTACCATGACTGTGTTGCATGGTGGGTGGGGAACCCTGTGTGAGACACACCTTTATTTAAAATAATGTTACTCCCTAACAACTTTTTTACAGAAAAGGGATTGCACCTCAGTTGTGCAGGTGAGGATAAAGGAGATAAAAGCAGCAAGGAAACAAGAAAGAGATGGGGGAACCAAAACAAGCCCACTCCTGTGTAGAGCGTTGGAAATGGGGCCCTGACAAAGACTCCCTGTTCCGCACAGAATCAAGTGCTGGCAGGGGCGGTGCACAGGGCTGTGGGTGGACTCAGCTGCGCGGAGCTGATTATAGAAGATGAAAGGGCTTGGCAATTTATTTCATCTCACACTGAAGCACTGCTGACAACTGAAAGTGAGGACAGAAGGATTCATTTGTTCAACTTCTGTTTTAAAAAGCAGACTTCAAATGAGACCACAGAGAAGAAGGAAGAAATGCTGTGGTGTAATAAAATGTCTATTTTTTGTTTTAATTCACTAGCTGCAGCATTTGTATTTTGTAGATGGGTTGAGAAGACTGCGGTTGGGTTTTTTGTGGTAGTTTTCAGTTCCAGGGAATTAAATGTATTTTCATAGGATCAATTACTAATCAGATATGCCAAGTTCACCTAACCTGACCAAAGCACTCATGTCCATTCATCCCTGAATCCAAAGATGAGGCAGAATGAAAAAAAACTCACCCTGCAGTGTTTAAATACTTCTTAGAAAACTGAAAATCAAAAAGATGTATGCCTAGTCTTTATGCTAAAAGTAAATATATTCTACATAATATATTTTAAATTTTATAATCCCGTTTTTTTTTTTTAATTTTAATTTGTAAATCCAGATATTCTTTATATTATTGTTTGCTTGAAATTTTGGAAAAGAAAATTCTACTTTCTTTTAAATAAAATGTGGTTACTTTTCATCAACACATTTAGAGTTTGACTTTTTCGGTTCATAGACTCATATAAATTATTATGAAATTTAATCTACCTAGCAAAGTAGTCCTATCACAAAAAATTTATAAAGATGGGTAATATCCCATACTGGTAGCATATTAGTTATTTATGGTTAATACACAAATAAAGATCTAAATGTTAATGACAAAGATAAAGAAATACATTCTGCTTGTAATCATTAACGTTGAACTAAAATATCAGTAACATGAGCGTATCGTTTTTAAGCAATTTCTTCATTAAGCATGTCAGTTAAATGACTGATTCTTTTCATTGTAATTTATATTAGAAATTTAGTATTTTCACTGTTTTCAATTTAGGGGGTTTTTATTTGCAAGAAATCAGCAGAGCAATAAAAACGAAAAAGATTATGGATAAAATAAATTCATTAGCTCCCCCAGCCTCTCAAAACCATTAAGTTCAAGAGTTCGTTTTTCAACAAATATTTCTGGAGCACCTGCTGTGTGTCAAGCACTATTTTAGGAACTAAGAATAACAGCATTCGCAACACTCCCGGAGATGTGCAATGCACAGCCCTGCTTTCAGTTCAATAGAAGGAGACAGAAAATGTACAAGTAAACTGATGGGCAAATTAGATAAGAGTTACTGCTTCAATAAATATAACACAGGTAACACTATAGAGGCTGTCTGGGGGTAGGAAGAAGGACTTGCATATGGGAATCGCAGGGCGGGTCTCGCCAAAAAAAAAAAAAAAAGATATATTTCCATCTGCAAAATATGTATGAACCTGGAATACATTATGCTAAGTGAAATAAGCCAGATACAGAAAGACAAATACTGCATGATGTCACTTATATGTGGAATCTTAAAAAGTTAAACTCAGAAAAGCAGAGTAGTACAGAAATTGCCAAGGGCTGGGAGGTGGAAGAAATGAGATGTCAGTCAGAATACAAGCTTTCAGTTATGCAACATGAATAAGTTCTGAAGAGCTAATGTACAGCACAGTGACTATAGTTAAAATACTCTATTGTACACTTGAAATTTGCTGAAAGAGTAGATCTTACGTGTCCTCACCACACACACAGAAAATGGTAACTACATAAGGCAATGGATATGTTAATTAGCCTGATTGTGATGTTTGTTTCACAATGTATATGTACATCAAAACATCACGTACACCTTAAATATTAATTTTTATTTGTCAATTGTACTTCAATAAAGCTGAGAAAAAAATAAAAAGTGGTAACATTTGAGCTGCGACTGGATAAGAAATATCTAGCCTTGCAGAGATCTGAGGAAGAATATTCTAAACACCTGAACACAAGAATGAGTTTGGCAGTCTGCGGAGTCAGAGAGAAGGCCTGACCAACCAGAGTGGTGAGCAAGGGAAAGAGAGGCAGAGGCAAGGAGGGTTTACAGAAAGGGGTCACTCTTTAGAAAGCCTGATAGGACAAGGGATTTTAGGATTTGAAAGGCAAAGGGGCTGGCTTTTTTCTGGTCATTTTCAATTCCAGGGAATTAAATGTATGTTCAAAGGATCAATTACTAATCAGATACGCCAAGTTCTCCTAACCTGACCAAAGCACTAATGTCCATTCATCCCTGAGTCCAAAGATCAAAAAATGAAAAAAATCTCATCCTGTAGTGTTTTTTCTGGGGACAAAGGGAGCCCCTGAAGAGTTCCTTCCATTCAAAAAAGTGATATTATGAGTTCTGAGCCACACGAGAAAGCTCAGCATTGAGGCTCCTAGATGATTCAGGCACCAGATGATGGAATTTGGCGGTAAGAAGAGCAAATATGTTGATAAATTATAATTAAATGGTGATTATCATATTGAGCTTCTAATGGAAAGTCACAGTGATCAAAACATACAGAAGCAAAACTCAAGCCTGGGACACTATAGATTTGTTTGTCTGGCTGAGGAATTAGTTTTCGAAGACATATGGACACTAAATTGTACATTTTTGCTCTGCCATAATTAATGGTATTTAAACCAAAAGGGTCTGTTACAAGAGATAGTCCATGCATCACCCAATACCCTTTACTTAGATTATACATAGCTTAATATCTAGTGCAATATTGAGCACAATACTGAGTATTGAATATATTCAGTACTATTCCAATATTGAGTATAGCTTAATTATATGCAGCCTAATATTGACTTTCATATACCAAACCATATAAAATGTAATCACTTTTCTATATAAGCTAATATTTACTATTAAAAATACCAAAGCTATCCAGGGGTAGGTGAAGCATATAAAATCTTACACCTACTTTTACAATAAGTAGTTGATAAATGTTAAATGAATAAGTGCAAGTCTAGACTTCAATCATTTGTCATTCAATATAAATATGCTATTTAATTTGTAATTTAGCCTGAATAATTTTTCTTAACTTTTATGACAAAATTTGTCTATATGATATAAGGGATGTGTGACATTTCATATTTTATTGATAAAGAAAAAAATTATAAGAATTCCATTCTAATATATTATATATTGGCATTATAGGCATACTTAGTTTAGGACATAGGTTTTTATCTCCATAAAGACAACTAGGGGGAAGTAATGAATGATTTAGTTAGAGTGTTTTGATAAAGCCCGTCATAAAATACACTTTCCTTAAATTTTGCCTTCACAAGAGTTAAATCGTAGGGAAATACTTTAAAAATATGCATAAAGAAAGTACTTCAGAGTAACCAGAAACATTAAAATAAAATCATTGACCGAATATAGTCCAGTGCGTTCTGACAAATGTTACACCCTGAAAACAGCACCTGTACCACAGAAACTTCCCTCAAGGCCCTTCCCAATCAATCTCCTCACCCTTCCACTTAAGGCCATTACTTTTCTATCACCACAGTTTAGTGTTTTAATAATTCATTAAAAAGAATAGTAGTTAGCAATAAAAAGGAATGAATTATTGATAGACACAACAACACAAATGACCCTTCGAATAATTATGCTGAATGAAAGAAAAACAAACAAACCAAAAAGGAAGTACATACTGCATTATTTCGTTTATACAAAATTTTTAAAAATGCAAACTAACCTTTAGTGACAGAACTCAGATCACTGGTTACCTGGGGATCAGGAGAATTACAAATAGGCATAAGGAAATTTGGGAGGTATATTCATATGTTGAAACTTATGAAATTGTATACTTTAAATATGTGTAGTTTACTTTTTCAATTATGTTTCAGTAAAGTTTAAAATCATAACTTTCAAATAACACATCAATTTGCTGGAGAAGAAAAGTTCACTCTGCAAGTCACACTGAGCTTTTGTATTCAATAAGTAATTAAGCTTTCATAATTTTTTTTAACTTGGAAAACTTGACCGTTTTTTTCTCCAAATATTTTTCTCTAGGGCAACTTCTCCTTCTATGATTCTAATTCCATGTATGCTCAATGTCTTGATATTATCCCACATTAAAGAAGTCAATACAGCTCTTTGTATATTTTTTCACTCTGGGCTTTGGTTTGGCTTATTTCTATTGATTTATCTGCAAGTCCACTAACTTTTTCTATTGTCTAATTTGTTATGACCTCCAGTGAACTTTTCATCTCACTTCTCAAATTTCTATTTGACACTTTTTTAGTTTCCATTTCTCTACTGTGAATGCCTATCTGTTCATACATTATATCCATCTTTACCTTAAATAATTGAAAATATTTATAATATTCTCAAATTCTTTTTGGCCAGAGGCTCTAGTAACATTTTCTTTCAGTTCCAATCACAAAACAATTGTGAATACATGTCATTTTAGCCTGAGTAGATGACTCCTTCATTTAATGTTTTATGTAGTTTTGATGTACTAGTCAAAGCACAAACACTCTACTTTTTAAACCCAAACTCTTTCCACCCTGTTTATTCAATATTTTGGACACATGTTATGAGGTATGCACAGGATCTAAAATTAAAAGTTCTGTAAGAACCACTACCATTGGAAGAAGAAATTCACTGATCTAACTTTTCAATGTGGTTTAAATCATATATTCAGTTATACGTTACTAACTGATCCATTAAAATAAGATAGCAAAGCCCAGCTCTATCTTTAGAATCTTACTGTCTTTTTTTAGGAAGCAGAGGGGGGCTAGTTGTATGCACCTATTATCTACTGTTATAAAGAAACAAATAAAATAATGTCTTAGTCCAGATTTGTTTTGAAGTATTGCTGCACTTTAAACTTTTGTGAGGTATAAATCACATAAAAACAATGCCATATACCTTAAATGTATAGTTTCATGATTTTGACAATTGTATAGCTCCATGTAACAACCACCCAAATTAATAAAGAGAACATTTTCTTCATCCTACATCTCCTCTTGGATTGTTCTTTAAGTAGTAATACATTATTTGCATCGAGACAACGTGTATATTGCAATCTTTAGAGTAACCACTAAAATATACATAAGCAAACAGACATACACACATACAAGTATTACTAAAAAGTCAAAAGAGCAGAGAAAATTTAACTTAAAAAATACTCCATAAGCTCAAAAGACAATAGGAACAAATTCTTCCTTTACAGTTAGTTTGCTTTACCCCAGAGGTAACTGGTTTCTGATTTCTATTAACATAGAATAAATCTGTGTGCTCTTAGAATTCATGTAAAATGAGGTTTTACATAACTACTCTTTAGCATCTACATTCATTTGGACAAATATTTTTGAGATTTATTCATGTTGCATCAGTCAAAAGTTCATTCTTTTTTTTATTGTTAAGTAGTATTCCATTGTATAAATATAAATTTCTTTATCTATTTTTGTACTGAATCTTTGGATTATTTTCAAATTTGGATTATTATGAATAAAGTCTGCCATGAACACTATTGTATACATATGATTTTATGGACATATGTGTTCACTTCTCTTGGCTTACTTCCTAGAAATGGAATTGCTAAGTCATAGATTTATATTTCACTTTATTACCAGATTGCTTATGGTTCCTGTTTTTGTGGTATATCTTTACTTACTTTTATATTTAATAAAGATAATAGATGACAAGATGGAGAAATTAACCAGAAAACCGAAATTTATATTTTTATACATAATTCCCATAATCCAATAAAAAATTTACCAGGTATACAAAATAAAATTTTAAAAAAAGGCAATAGAAACTAATGCACAGGTGATCCAGATATTGTTTTTCAGATAGGCTAAAATAACCGTGACTAATAAAGATAATAGATGACAAGATGGAGAAATTAACCAGAAAACAAGAATTTATATCAAAAGAAAATGGCAATTCTAAAACTCAAAATATCTGAAATAAACAAATGCAATAGAGGCCACCTCACACCCACCAGAATAGGTTAAAATTAACACTACTTACAACAGGTGCAAGCGGCGATGGTTCCCGCTGGGAGCTGCTCCAAGAGGGGCAGGCAGTTCCGAGGGGCTAGGCTGCGACGGCGGCAGCGGTGGCTCGGTGTGCATGACTTGCTCTCTCTCTCTCGGCCTGGTGACTTAGGCCTCGCTGCGACGGGCTCGAGTGCGGCACAGGAGCTTGGAGACATAAGGGTCCAGGTCGGAGATGCTCACCTTCCTGAACATCCAGGAGGCTGAGCTGCTCCGCGCCGACAGGCAGGGCTCCGAGCTCGAGTTCAATGACTTCACCCTCCCTCGCCAGATGATGACGCCCCGGGAGTCTCTGCAGGTGGCTGCTGCGCCAAAGGCCCCTTCTGCGCAGTTGTTGTGAGCTGACAGCCCCACGCTGCGGGTCGGCGGACCCAGGGCCTTCTGTGATACAGAATGTGGATGACATCATGGCCAAGACCAGCTGGTTATTGGCCGAGATGATTTTCAAAGAAGATAAGAATAAGACACTTATTATGCGAAGGATCTCCCCATATATGCCTGTAGTTAAAACGGAACGAACGATCAGTCTTTCCAGCTTTACTGTAATACCAGCAAGAAGTGGTTTCGATAACCAACATGTATATACTTTGTTCAGCCACATTATAAATTACCTCGTGAGGAAAAAATACACAAGGATGGGTCCCTTTGGGGAGGCGGGGGGAGGGCAGGGAGTGACAGTTCTGGAATGTTAGAATTGTGGCTGCCAAAACAGTCTTCCTTCTTGGCTGCATTTCTGTCAAGGCCAACATGGTCATGGTGCTGCGGTGCTGGCAGCCCTGCTCCAGTCAGAGCAGCCTCAAGGACATCAACTGGGACAGCTTGTAGTGGCAGCCCCTCATCCTGAACCAATGAATCTCATCATAGCTGGTCAAGATCCCTTCCAAGTAGAAGCCGTTGGGACTGGCCAGGTCACCACCCAGCAGATCAACAAGCTGGAGAAGAGAGGGGAAGGCAGGGTGGGGTGGACTAGGAGCTACAGCAGGTCCTCCTGTAGTTCCAGGACTCTTTCCAGTACCAGAACATGTTTGGCCATCAGGTCAAGCTGGAGGCCGACTACAATTAGAAACTGAAAGAGTCCCAGATTTGAGACAACATCAGGGTCAGGTGGGGCCCAGGTGTTAACAAGAAGAGAATCGCCTACTTCATTTTGCCCCAGACTGAATCTGGTAATGAGGATTTAGTCATAATTTGGTTCAGAGACTTGCAGCTCAAGCAGGGGAATGATATAAGCCTGCAGTAGAAAGGGCACCTAGCACCCCTGTGGAAAGGGATCAGCTGCTTCATCAAGGTCCCTGATAATTATGCTGATGAGATCACTACTGAGCTGTGGAGTAGTATGGGTACACCTGTGGAGGTGACTCATGACTTCCAGGTGGATTTCATTTGGAAGTCAATCCTATTCGACAGGATGCTAAGTGCGTTAAAAACGTTTTCTACAAACAAGACCTCTATGTGGGTCTACACCTACTATAAACTGCTTGGCCATGGACATACCTAATCAAGTCCCTGCGTCCTAAGTACTTCATGGCACAAGGGCTCCCGGACCTCAGCCACTCTCAAGTTTACACTGTGAAAACTACGCTGCAGAGACCACTGAACCTGATCCATAGACCACCAAGCATGAGCAAGACAGTGATGCCACCATCGTCTACCACCTGGCTTAGCATGACAACAGAACTGTGCTTATCAGTGCTCCAAGTAGCAAGAGTCATGGATCAGCTGACAGAGAAGATCCACCAGACCCAGCTGAAAGTCACGAGGCCGTCGACTCCTCAGTGTCGTTCTCTGGCCTGCACAACCAGATCAGGAACATGGATAGCACGCCAGAGTTTCAGAAGCTGCAGCAACTGAAGGATGAGACCAGGGAGCTGTCATCTGCGGACAAGAGCGGTATCCGGCCCTGAAGTGCGCCACCTAGAGGGAGCTGCTCACAAAAGCAGGTGTCATCTGCCGCATGTGTGTGGGTGCCCGCTCTCCCTAGGCTTGTCAAGATGCAGTACTGCTGTGTTGTAATCAACAAAAGAACCCATCCTGTGTTCCAAGAGGGTTTTCATTTACAGAAAATACTGTGTTTTCGTTTTTCTGTTAGTTTTTTTAAAGATTCTTTCAACTGAGTACTGAAAAATATACTTTCTTGAGTATATTTGTCTCTGAAATCTGGGAGATGGGAGGATTTTTGTTTTCTGTGTTAGCTTCCACTTCTCCTTGCACTGTGGGATGGTGAGGGAGCACCGTTCGGGCTAGGGGGCTTGAGGTTCTCGCTAGACTCTGAAGATCAAAGCACTTCCCAGCACGGGTGCACTCCACCTCCCAACCACCCAGCTCTCTAGGGGTCTCAGGCAGGACCAACCGTAAGGCAAGAGGACAAGAAGGTGGCTGTTCTCAAGGATTTGGTGGAAGCCAAGAGAGCCAGAAAAACGACCACAGTCCCTGTGGCCTGTTAGATACTCAGATGCCTAGCACTCCTTGTTCCTTTCCACCCTTCAAGTTTAGAGCCCTCTACCTGTGGGCACAACTTCAATGATGTGATCATTTCTGCATTTTGGAGGAAAAAGAATACATTTTAGAATCAGTTGCTTCTGTGTTGAAGGAGCTTTGAGGAGTATGTCACATCAGCTGGTAGAGAGGACACCCTCCAGAGTTATTATAGCTGGGAGAGTCAGCACCCATCTACTCACACACAGTGGTGGGGTATTAGTCTCCCTGGCTACCACCTATATGGGGACTGTTCCCTGCTTACCCAGGCCCTAGTGACCCTGAAGCCCTAGGTACCTGACAATGGCCTTCATCCAACTCCAGCTTGCACACAAGAGAGATGAGGACACACAGGCCACCTTCCTTCTGGCAAGGACTCATTACCATTGCACTACCATTTAGTTGCCCTTTCTTTTGGTAGAACAGATAGAGGCCCGCTTTGCCTCAGCTTTGGGCTATTTGCTTTGTTCTCCACCTTTGCAGCAGCAGTTACTCTGAGTTTTCCAAACCAAGAGCATCTGAACCAAGGAGCATCTGCACCAAGGCAATGTAACTTTTGATTTTTGGTGAATTTGTTCTAAGCTCTTTCGTCACAATAATATCACAATAAACAAACAAAAACTACTTGCAACAATGACAATGTTTGTACAGTGACAAAGTAAGGCAACCAAAATTTTTATACATTGTTAGTGGGTGTACAAAATGGTAAAACCACTTTAGAAAAAGATCTGACTGTTTCTTATTAAATACATTTTTTTCCTATGATCCAGCAATTCTACTCCTAGTTAATAAGAGAAATGAACATACACACACAATATGACTTTACAAGGATATTCATAGCAGCTTTGTCATAGTAGCTCAAAATTGGTATGTGTTTAATTGTCCATTAATAGAATAGATTAAAAATAAACTGAAATATTTAGACAATGGAATATTAGTCAGCAATAAAGGGGAATAAACTACTGTTACGGGTTGAATCCTATCCCCCTTCAAAAGATATGTTGAAGTCCACACCCCCTAGTACCTCAGAATGTGACCCTACTTGGAAATGGGGTTTTTAAAGAAGTAATCAAGTTAAAGTGAGGTCACTGGTGTGGGCCCTAATCCAATATGACTGATGTCCTTATGAAAAGGGGAAATTTGGATACAGAGACACACACAGAGAAGATGATGTGAAGATACACAGGGAGAAGACAGTCATGTGACAGTAGTGACATATCTCCAAGCCAAGCAGTGCCATAGGTGATTGGCAAACATCAAAAGCAGAAGTAAGCAAGGATTCTCCCACAGTGCCATCAGAGAGAGCATGGCTCTGCCAATGCCTTAATTTCATATTTTTAGTCTACAACAAATTTCTGTTGTTTTGAGCCACTCAATTTTAGGTACTTTTTTACGGCCACCCTAAGAAATTAATACAACTAATATACTTAACATGGATGAATCTCAAAAGTCTTAGTCTATGTAAAAAAGTCTTACATGAAGGATATCTACTGTATGATTCACTTTATATGACATTTTAAAATAGGCAAAACTAATCTATGGTGGAAAAAAATAACAGTGCTTGCTTATAGATGTGGAAGTTGGGATTGACTGGGAAGAAGCATGAGGAAATTTTCTGGGGTGATGATAATATTCTATATCTTGATAGGGGTTGGGTCATAGAAGTATTCACATTTATCTAAACTCAGCAAATGAATATTCATGATCTGTACATTTCATTATATGTAAATCATGCCTCAAACAAAGTAAAAACTATAAACAAATACTGAACTCTAGCTAATGGTATACTTGCTGAGGTATTCAGAAGGAAGTATACTGATGTATACATTTTAATTATACATTTAAATATACATATCATATATTGTTAGTGGGTGTACAAAATGGTAAATGGTAAATGCATTAAAGAGAAAGAGATGGATTTGTAGATATGTGATAATGTAAGTATAATATAATACTAATGGTAGAATCTAGTTGGTGGATATATTAGTGTTCAGTGTAAAATACTTTCAACTTTTCTGTGTTTTTTAATATTTTCATAACAAAGGGGAAAAAAAGAGCGTAATATAGGCATTTACCAGCAAATTAGACATAGCTGAAGCATATAATTTTGAAAAGAGTTGAAAATATAGAAAGGGGCATAAGAGATACTAGATTCAGTGATAAAGACAAACATAGGTATAATTGGAGTTCTAGAGGCAAAGGAGAAAGAAAATGGTCTAGAAACAATTTTTGTTGAAAGGTGATAATTTTTGAGAATTTTTAAAAGCAGATAAAAGACTTCAAGCCACATATTCAGTTAAAGCAATGAATGCAAGCATTTCTTTTGCATACAAAGGAAAACACCACTAGCTACATCTAGTTAAACTGTTGAAAAACAAAGAAAAAACCTCTTAAAGCATCCATAGGAGAAAAAATCATACTGTGAACTCACCTTTCAATATAATGGCATCTTTAAAGTGAGACACATGGATAGATCTAGCATTTATTAGGCTCCTATTAATATGCTAGGCTCTAAGCTAAACCCTTTACAAACATTACCTTCCATTTAATTCTCATACTCTCCTAATGAAGTAGAATTAATATCCCCATTTTAATAAAAGGAAATCAAGTCTTGACAAGTTAATTATTTACGTAAAGTCAGATAGCTAACCAGTAGTAAATATTTCAATTTATTTGTGGCAGACTCCAAACATATCCATCTTATATACTATGCTTTCTGTATTATAAATGCTCTGCTTTTTTTCTCCCTTCCTGTGTGTCTACCTAGGCTCTAGGTCTCAGCATTCTTTGATGCTGAGGAGGAGTAGGGGGGAAGGGGAGGGAGAGGGAGAGAGTGATGGAGAGAGAGAGAGAGAGAGAGAATGAATGAGAATCCAAAGTAATGGAACACTAGTATCTAATATTGGTTAACAAGGATACAGATCACATTCTATGGTACTGGAGCACCTACTGTTGAGAAAGTACATTTAATTGGCATCTTTTCTTTGAATGCAGTATATCTAGTCTCCATTTTGACACTATAGCGGATGACTGAAATGCTACCCCTTGTCTTGTTAGCACCTTACTGTAAAGTGTATATTATTATAGAAAATTGACAAGGTGATGAGCTGTCACTTTAGCTAAGAGAATATCCTATTTTTAATGAATATTATTTTATGAAGAAATGTGCTGATGACAGCTTATTTCAGTGAAAACTGTTGATGCATAACCTTTTTGCTAGACAACATTATGTCGGTAGTGATTATACCCAAAAAAAACTATACTAGATGCTAGAAATGTATTTGCAACAAAATTTTTTGTGAAATGAGTACAAAAAAGTAAGCAAAAATATTTTTAATATAATTTTAATATATTGGGTTAGCAATATATTTGACTGTATAAACTCATCAGTATAATTATATAATGAATACATGAATAATCTATATAATTTATGTACTAAATTAAGCTGTCTTCTAATGCAATTAAGCTGTGAAGAAATGTTTCTTGTGAACTAAAAAACTAAATATTATTTTAATGTCTCTTAAATCTGCTCTTTTACATAGTTTTAGAAAGGAAAGGAGGATACAGCTTTACTCAGAGACAAAAGGGGAGTAGGTGATGTCACTGACTTCCAGAAGTGTGTCAAAAAAGAAAGAAAGAAAGGAAGGAAGGAAGGAAGGAAGGAAGGAAGGAAGGAAGATTAGTCAGAACTCTATTATCTCTTAGATATCTTCAGTAGAGAGGAGTGAAACGTTTTAATTGGACACGGCCTAGCCTACTTTGAGAATAATAATAATACTTTAGATTTATTTATTCAGCTCTCCAATACTTCCTAGAGGCTTTTTCATGAAAGTTTTAGGTGAGAAATCTAGAAACTGAGAAACTCTGGTGCATACCTAAAATACTACTGTTTATGCCTGTAGTGGATCTGTATTAACCGCTTGTCAACAGCTGTTATTTGTTTATTATTTAGACATGTTTTTTATTATTTAGTCATTCAGAAGCAACACTTTAATACAAGCATGATAAAGATTGAGTTCTTCTTTTATTATAGGGTTTCTTCTATATATTTTTGAATTTCCCTTTCATCCCCAGTTTCCTAGGTATTCTCAGTTGTGCATTTATTGGCTTTTCCTTATCTATCTTTTGCATATTATTTTTCTATTAATCTTTGTTCTTTGACATTTTATTTTGCTATACTTTTCAATCTTTTTGTATATGTCTATGATTGTGTTCGTACTATATACATTTCACATTTTTCTGCATCTACTTTGTTTTTTCCCTGTGATTGTGTTATATGTCTCATTTTTTTTTCAGCTCCCTGTCTATGTCTGCCTTTTGAATAGGATACACCGTGTCTATTTTCACCTGTTGTTTCAAAAAGTTTATATTTTAATGTCTAATAATATAATAAAGAAATACTTAACTCATGTGTTCAACTTTCTACTAAAATTTTTCTCCAAATGTGTAGTTTCACTTGTCATTTTCTATTGCATTTCTTGCTTCCTTTTTTTTTTTTTTTTTTGGTAGTGTTGCTGATAGCTTCCTCCTTATGATTATTCATCTTTTAACAGGTGCCTTTTCCTCCAGGTGAGCTACTAGTTATGGAACAGAATAATAATGTGCTGGGAAAGTGAGTCGGGCTATGTGGAATGCCAATTCAGATATGTTGCTCCAGTACTCCTGGTCAGCAAGTCTGTTGTGCACTCTATCCTGAGGGTACATTTCACAAAGAGTCTGGCCATGCTAATTCTTCCCTTTGAGCTGATCAGCAAAGCCTCGTTCTGAAACATCCACGAGTGTTCTGTGTGCTCATTTGGCATTTCTTTCTTACTCTTCAGCCGTAATAATCAGCAGCTGCAAAGCTGATGCACGCACACCACTCCACCCTTGCTGAAAGAAGCTTTGGGTGAGAATGAACACATCTCGTCTAAGCCAGCTCTTCTCATTCCATACTGTTGGGTCAAACGTGACTGGAGATGTTCCTGTTAACCAAATTGCAGGCCAACAACTGCAATCCCAAATAAAGGATTGTTGTTTAGCTTCTCAGGGCCATGCCATCTACTTCTGGATGTATTCTATTCACTGCTCCAAATTTGTAATGTGATGAGATCTCCCTTAATATCCTCTCTTGATATAAATACTATTCTTAGCAGCTGTTCTTCATAGTTTGAGGTAGAAGCTAAGGCAATTTTTTATTTTTATTGAAGATAAAATTATGGAGTTTCCTCTCTGTTTTTTTTCTTAAATCATTTTTATACAAAAAGAAAAGTGAAGCTAGAAATCTTTTACATTCTTTATTCTAAATTTCCATTTCTGAATGCTATATTTTAAAAATAATGTGATTTGTGAGGACCAACAAAATTTCCAAGACTCACTCAGATCAAATATTAAAATAAAGGTATGGCTAGTTTCCTTTCATGGTAATCGATATCCTTCAAGTTTAAATAAACTTTAAAATCACTACATAATTTGCATCTCCTTAAATTAAGAGTGACTTATTTAGACAATATCTTTAGACAATAACATGAATAATATGTGAAAATGCTGTATTTCACAATTCAGTATAAAAAAAATGTGAAAATTTTCACCACAATCAAGATTTTTTCCTCTCCTTTCCTCTATCACTCTCCCTTCCTCTCTCTGGAAGAACCACGAATACATGGAAATTAAACAACATGCTACTGAAGAATAACTGGGTTAGAGAAGAAATAAAAACAGAGATCAAGAGATACATAGAAACAAGTGATAATGGTAGTACAACATATCAAAACTTTCGGGACACGGCAAAAGCGGTCATAAGAGGAAAGTTGATATCATTACAGGCCTATCTCCAAAAACAAGAACAAGCCCAAATAAACAACCTAACACGTCATCTTAAAAAACTAGAAAAGAAAGAACAAATGAAGCCTTAAGTCAGCAAAAGGAAAGAAATAATCAAAATTAGAGCAGAAATAAATGAAATTAAAAACAAACAAACAAAAAAGGTAGAAAAAATAAATGCAACAAAGAGCTGGTTCATTGAGAAAGTTAATAAAATTGACAAACCCCTGGCTAGACTCACTAGAGAAAAAAGAGAAAGTACATAAACAAACAAAATCAGGGATGAAAGAGGGGAAATTACAACTGACATCACAGAAATACAAAGGATCATACAAGAATACTATTAAAATGTATATAACACCAAATTTAATAATGTAGAAGAAATGGACTAGCATTTAGAAAAATACAACTTTCCTAGAATGAATCAGAAGAACTAGAAAATCTAAATAGACCAATCAGCAGTATGGAAATTGAAACGATCATAAAAAACCTACCAAAAAGTAAAAGTCCAGGACCAGATGGCTTCACCAATGAATTCTACCAAACATTCAAAGAAGATTTAATACCTATTCTCCTCAAACTCTTCCAAAAAAATTGAAGAGGAGGTAATACTTCCCAAATCATTTTATGAGGCCATATTACTCTGATACCAAAACCTGGTAAAGATAACACATAAAAAGAAAACTACAGACCAATATCTCTCACAATCACAGATGCAAAAATCCTAAATAAGATAGTAGCGAACCGAATACCTCAAGATATT
>NW_006436298.1:45706622-45709643 GCF_000325575.1 Pteropus alecto
GACACTTCTCCCTAGAGGACATACAAATGGCCAACAAATATATGAAAAGATGCTCAACATCACTAGCTATTAGAGAAATGCAAATCAAAACCACAATGAGATACTATCTCATACCTGTTAGAATAGCTATAATCTACAGGACAAGTAATAACAAATGTTGGAGAGGATGCGAAGAAAAAGGAAACCTCATACACTGCTGGTGGGACTATGGAAAACAGTATGGAGGTTCCTCAAAAAACTAAAGAATTGATCTACCATATGACCCAGCTATCCCTCTACTGGGTATTTACCCCAAAGACTTGAAAACCCATATCCGAAAAGATATTTGTACACGAATGTTCAGCATTATTCACAGTGGCCAGGACATGGAAGTAACCGAAGTGTCCTACGATAGATGACTGGCTAAAGAAGCTGTGGTGCATATATACAATGTTACTCAGCCATAAGAAAAGATGAAATAGTGTCATTTGCATCAACGTGGATGGACCTTAAGATAATCATGCTAAGCGAAATAAGACAGACAGAAAAAGTTTAAAATCACATGATATCACTTATATGTGGGATATAAATCGAAACACAACAAAAGAGCAAGACAGACAAACAGAAACTCATGGACATGAACTATAGGCTAGTAGTTACCAGAGGACAATAGACTAATGCTTACTAGTGGGGTCAAGGAGGAGGGGGAAGGTAGATGGCGTAAAGGAGGTCAAATATAGGGTTTAGGGGAAGGGTGAAGTGGGTAAAGGGGATCAAATATATGGTAGCTGAAGGAAACTGGACTTTGGGTGGTAAACACACAATAGAATATACAGATGTCAAATAGTAATGTACACCTGAAAATTATATAATTGTATTAACCATGTAACCCCAATAAACTTAATTAAAATTAAACAAATAAATAAAATAAAATAAAATATATTGTTGTATAGTAAAATGAATAAATTATAAAAAGTTTCAAAATATTAATGTTTCTAAATTGTGTTTTAGAGGCTCTTGTTTGGTAAAAACTGGAAGTTAAATTTAAAAATATAGAAAAAAGAAACCTTAAAAGAAGCATTTGACATTTTGCTTTAATAAAAATAATATGTGTTTGTTTAAATAACATTAAAATTACTTGGTATCCTTCAAGTAAAATAATTTTGAATATGGCTCATGAATTTCCAAATTATTAATAATAAATTATTTCCTGACACTTGTTTAGTTCTTTTATTAGAACTAATTTTAGCATTTTACGTTAGATGAAATATAAATATTAATTGAGATATAACTGATCCTTTTCACTTTTATCCTATAATTGCTTTAATAAGCATATATTCACTTCTAGATAGAGTTGAAAGGACATATAATAATATAAAGCAAGAAGGATTTCATTTTCTTTGGCATTTTTTCTATTCAGTCATATCTAAATCACACAAGTCTGCACAAAGGAAAGTTTGAAATTTTGTGGAAGTGTTTGATGTTATCTCTGTAATACTTGAAAAGCATTCATTTTCAATATATTTTTTCAATTATATATGTAATTGAAAAAATATATTGAAAATGAATGATATGTAGTATTTAACCCAGACACTATGTCAGGCAGGTTACACTAGTTTTTCACTTAATCCTCACAGCACCCTTCAACATATTATTATTCTTAATTGAACTCAGAGGTACTAAGTACCTTATGTATGGTCTTATGCCTGAGAGTGCCCTATCCATCATCCTCCAGAGCTAAGACCCTGTACCACCCCTTCCTTACCTGACAGTCTTTATTAGTCAATTTGCTACTTTCTCTTATAGTATATTTTATACCGTTCTCCTCTATGTCTAATAACCAAAACTGATTGCAAAACTGATTGTTTTCCTTAAATAAAATGGCAAGTCCTTACCTAAAATAATTAAAATTCAAATAACTTGTAGGGGAAAGATTAATAAAGGATAACTTATTATTTTAAGGGCACCCCTCAGAGCTATAATGATCAATGAAATTATATTACATTTCTTGATAAAGAGGAAACTATGTTATCCAAAGCACATAAAATTAGTTCAGAAATTAAAAATTCAAAAGTTAGACAGATTAATGTCATCAATTAATTTTTATAAAAGAACTAGAACCATTTTGAAAAAGTTCATCTTCTAAATGAAAATTAGATAAATACCTTCATTTTATTGAGAAAAATTATGATGATCTGAAAGATAGAAGTAGCTGGATTTTTAGCCTTCACTTAAAAATGTCAATCTACCAGTGTAGTCCCCCACATCATTCATTCACAAATGAGAACTTAAAGAAGATTTCACCTAGAGAGCAAAGGAGCAGCAGTTGACAGAGATGCTTCTTTTTATTTGTGATTACATTGTCTTCAAGGATAATGAGATTTTTTAAAAAATATCCTAACAATGATCAAATAAATACTTAACTTCTTAAAAGCTGCAGGTAGTCTTCTAATTTGTACCCTACAATCTGATCAAAACTTAAAATGATGAATCTATTTTCCATGAATTTTAGGCTTTTTTAGATTTCAGTGCAACCTTATAGTTGTTTGAAAAGTCTCTGTCTGTTCAATTCTTTGTAAAGTGAATAAAGCATGAAAAGAACTTCTCCCTTTATGTTTTTGGCAAGAGCTAAATAAAGATACTGTGTGGGTTCTTAATCACTCAGTGAGAATCCATCAGTAATTTGGAAAGACCCAGAATTTGGGCCTTTTTTACAGTGTTCCACATTTTCATTGTCACTATTTTTTCTTCAAAGTACGTATAAAAAAACAATAACATTTCTGCGTCCCTAGTCATCCTGTTCATTGACCCTGTTTTTTTTTTTTTTACTACCAAAGAAAAGCATATTGAACTAATTTAAGAAACCAGAAACATCTATGAACTCTAGAAAATTTTAAGATAGAGTTAAAAGTGACCAACCCATTTGTTACCATCTTCTCAATGGTGCAAATGGCCAAAATCCCAAATATTATAATCTAACTGAAACGAGATAAAATGGACCATTTTCTATGCAGTCTCTCTCTCTCTCTCTCTCTCTCTCTC
>NW_006436298.1:45709711-45713222 GCF_000325575.1 Pteropus alecto
AAACCTGTGTGGGTGGGGGGGGGTGGTGGGGTGTGAAAGGCAAAAACATCCTCGCACAGTGATGGTATACTCTTACATTTAGACTACCCACACAAATTGGCCCCAGCAGTTTTCTCTTTAATTCAGAATTTACGAAAACATCTGAGATTATAAAAAATTAACCAAACATAAACAGATGCTATAATTCTGAGGGGTCCAATTCTTGGATGAATATCAGAGCTAAACGTTAGTATATGGAGTGGAAACATTTTAACTTAAGTTCTTATATATTAGTTTACAAGCTGATGTGGCTATTCCACATGAAAACAACTATTTTAAACAGCTTGAAGAAATAAAATTATGTTCATGTAAGTGACTCATTTTTCTCCCTTTCAAAAGGAAGACAAGGACTATTAAAATGATAATTTTCTCAAGTTTCTTAATTAATAATATGAAATCTCCCACCTATATTTACAATTCCTAGGAAAGACTGGGGGAGAGTCATGTCCTAGACAGAGGTTCCACATTGTGCTTTTATGTTACTCTGGGGTGAAACATAATAACTCTATTTTCATCTAGTTTGCACAGTTATTGTGGAAGACAATTTTTGAGCAGTACTTAGCTTCAACCAAAAGGAAAAAGAACATCTTTACATTCAAAGTAAGAGTAACTATATTTAAAGGTAGTAGAAAACACCCTTCTGAACTAGGCTACACTTAGACCTTGTAAAAGACCTGGAAATTATCCTTTGGAAAAAGAGATGTAAAAAAGTTGAACTTTGCTAGTCATATTTCCATTTAAAGACTGGATGCGGTTGTAGTAACTGACTCCTTGTGGCTATGCCTTTGCCCAGACTGTTTTTAAGGTAAAAATACAAAAAAAAAATTAGAGACTTAAAAATCAATCAAAAAAAAGTCTTTTCCATAAGAAGGGCCTTTAAGTGATCTAAGATGCTTTTTCTTTAAAGTTCTGGGTTTCAGGAACACATGACAAAAACTATGGTTCTAAGACTGGGTAAAAGGGCTTTGTAAACACTTACAGAAATGTCAGGAAAATACCTCCAAGGGACCTTGGCCAAGACTTGTTTATTGGATTTACACAATTGAACCAATCATGATTAAATTGCTTCAGGGCAAAAGTTCAAAGGCATAACAATCAGAATGCATAAAAAATAGAGCGACAACTGGCATATATTGAAATAAATAAGATGTCAATTATAAAGAGACGTGTCTTTCAGTTCTTTACAGTTCTGCTTGTAGAAGGTCATTAGTCAAGGGGGGTACCAAAGTATGGTGAATAAAGAATTCCACAAATAAGGGCCTTCCACACAATCTAATTTCTTCTTGAGTTCTTTATGGATGAAATGTGGTAACTGTTAGCTAGAGCCCTCCAACTGATTTATATTTCTATGAAGTTGAATAAGCAGTTTTTCCCACAGGGAACACAAAACTCATGGAATGTTAATAAGTGCTAACAAAACACTCTCTTTTCCTACCAAGGTGAATCATTTGGGAACCATGAATTTAAATCTGGTTTACCAAATTGTCTGTCTATTTTGCTAGAATCCAGTTTTCAAAAACTTATTTGACTTCAGAGTCCCTTTTCTGAGACAAATCTTGCAGGAATAGTGTTTCTTTGGAATACACTTTGGGGAACCCAAATCTAAGTTAACAAATATATAAACTCTGGACATAGTCCTAGGCCCAAGGCGAAGAAAGTTTATTGGTTGGTTCATGCTGGCCCACAAGTCTCAGTCGATCTCATTTTTCTTCCATAATAAACAGCCTTCTTTCCCAGTTAAGAGCTCAGCCCCTTCATGCTCTTCTCTATCAAGTGTTGATCTGCCTCTCCTTAAAATAAGGTAAAAAAGCTTGATAATAGTTTGAATGTTTTCTTTCATACATACATTTGCATGCAACAAAATAGAAAATTTGAAGTGAAAGAATACAATTCTTACCCAGATATTTTAGGCAAGCAAGTAAGAGCAATGTTTGGAGAACTAATGAAAGTCTTTACAGAATTCTTGAGCTCATATGTCATAGATAGATAGTCATACCTCACAGTGACCTAGCCCAAGTTATTAAGGGTTTGGAAACTTGAAATTAGCATTTTGAATTGGATCTAAAGGTTTTTGAAGCATTTGATTCTCAAGTTCCATGTATCTGAGTCATTCCATGAGTCATCTGATAATGGAGTCACCATGACTTCCATATTTAATCTTCTAAATGTCCAACCCAGAAGATAGCATCATGCTTAATATTGAATAATTCTCTTTCCACAGAGTAGCCCTTAAGAATCACGTATGAGAGAAATTTCCCCAGAATAGCCTTCTGATCATTTCCCTATATCTCTTGCTTATAAGCTCCAGTTCAAAATTTATTCTTCACACAGGATAATTGCAAAAAGAGAGATCACCTCTCTTTCTATCTTTTCCTCTCCAAGCACAATACCTCCATTCTTTGCACAGTAGAGCATCAGACCCTTCACGGTTCTGGACACCCTATTAGATGTTACCTTGATTGTCAATACTACTCTTAAGTTTAGCACCCAAAACAGCAAATATGATCATCAGCGTGAATAGAGGAGTTCACTATTCTGTAGTTTCTTTATTTTTAAAAATATTTTTAGTTGGATCTTCACATGTCTCTTTTTCATTTTCTGGCACCTCTCTAATTCTGCATGACTTTTCAAAGGTTGCTTGGCTCTGAGTTCATATCTAAATGGTTCTTCCACATTCTTGACTCATGTTTACTTGATCCAGAATAATTTAATTCAATTAGCAATTATGTCCTCAACTAAACCGAGCTGGAATCCCTTTCTAAAATTGTTGTTACATCTTTTCACTAAAGAGCAAATCTTTACAGAACACTGTCAATGTTCCAGATACTGTGCTAGGCATCTAGATAATGATGTACATGTACCACTGAAGAGCTAAAGTCTAATATGGGACAGAAACATGTACACAACTAATCATAATGTGGTGATATGAAATTCATAACAGAGATAGGACAATGGTCCAAGAACAAGAGGAGAAAAAGAGTAATTAATGGAAAGACCACTTTGTGTCCCAGTTTCTTTTATCAGTAAAATGGTAATAAAGATAGCTGCTCTGGAAATTAAATGAGTTATTTTCAAGTAATTATAACCATGCCTGGCATATAATAAAGGCTTCATAAATATCAGCTCTTGTTATTAGTTAAGACTTGATATTAAAGAACATCAAAAAAACTTTGATAAATAAAAAATTCTATTCTCTGACCACCTAGAGGGCAAAACTAGGACCCATATATTAGGTTTGGGATTCATTTTAGGAGATCCTTCTAAAATTCAGTATTCTTCTAAATGCTAAGAGTAAGAGCGATATGCTCCCTCTCATGAATATTACTAAAATAGGTGCTGAATGATCTGCATGGCTTTCTGCATTCAGTTTGAGGTTGGATTAGCTCTGAAATGACAAAGATATCACTTCTAATCAGTTGGTATTGGCTAACTGAAGTACTGTGAATGTGAAGCTGTGTTTGACACAGTGGGA
>NW_006436298.1:45713275-45729800 GCF_000325575.1 Pteropus alecto
GGAGATGATGGCATCAATGTTATTTAATTACTTATCCTGAACTAGATGTTTCCTACTAGAAAGGCACCTGGCAAAAGAGCCACCCAGTTGGCTGAGGCTCAGCTGACAGTGGATGCTCTGAGGTTTGTCTTGGCATCCAAAAGTACTATACTCTCCAGGCAGTGTTCACACAAGCTGTTAGTACCACAAGTCCATGAAGTAACCATTCTCTAAGGTATCCAGAAAGTCAATACTGAAAAGTCCAGGCAGAAAAGCAGTGAGTATCTTGACTATTTTTCCATTATATGGTTTATTTATTTCCTAAACAGCTACTGAGTTATGTTGTTCTAGGTACTAGAGATGGGATACAGGACAAGACAAATAAGGCCCAAACGTTCATGGTACTTACATTTTAGTTAGGAGAAGACAGTAAAGAAACAAATAAACAAGGAATTATAAAGCAATTCTTGAATACAACAAAGGAAATATAACCAATCAACATGAAATATAGTGATGAGGATATTGCGCCAATGTTCAAAGTGAGAACTCTAGTATCTAGAGATAAAAATGACAGATACAAAGCAGGGTCTTAGAAAGAAGCTGAGACAGCTGGTGAAAGATTAGGACAAAGGTAGGAATATAGATAGGACTTAGATATTCGACCACAAATGAGTGAGACTCAGGAAGTCAGGCACAAGAAGACCACCTACAAGAACAGGGTGAGAAGAAGTGCAATATGGCTGCTACTGTTTAATCATCACTGAGCATGTGTTGAATAATTGCAAATGAAAAATTTACAGGTCAACATTGAGGCAGCAAATGCCATTTAAAGACGATGCAGAATGAGCCAACTAAAAGGCTTACTCCAAAGGGTTGCTATTTGATTTTTGCCCCAGTTAAGATAGATCTGAGATATTTCTACTATTTGGGAAAGTTAGTGAAGAGCAGGAGCCAGAACCTGGCATTTTACAACTGTCAAATCGAGTGATTATATCCTGAGGATTCAGATATAAAAGAGCCATACCTCATTTGCTTAAGGAGATGGCAGCTATAACTCAGCTGGATTTTCTAACTGCAAATTCAGTTCTGGCTTCACATATTCAATTTACTCCCTAGGCTGTTGTGACTGTTAATTTTGTGTGTCAACTTGACTGGGCTAAAGGATGCCCAGATAGCCAACAAAACATCATTTCTGCGTGTATCCGTAAGAGTATTTTCTGAAGAGATTAACATTTGAATCAGTAGACTGGGTGAAGAAGATCCACCCTCACCAACATGGGAGGGCATCATCCAATCCATGGACAATCTAAATAGAACAAAAAGGCTGAGAAAAGGTGAATTTGCTCTCTGCTTGAGCTGGGACATTCATCTTCTCCTGCCCTGTGATATCAAACATCAGTATTCCTGGTTCGCAGGCCTTTGGACTCAGACTGGGAGTCATACCAGTAGCTGCCCAGGTTCTCAGGCCTTTGGATTTGAACTGAAACCACACCACCAGTTCTCCTGGTTCTCCAGTTTGTAGACAGCAGACTGTGGGACTTTTCAACCTCTATAACCATGTGAGCTAATGCCTCATAATAAATCTTTTTCTGTATATTTACATCTATATCTATATCTATCTATATATCTACATCTATATATAATCAATGTAGATGAAAGAGGGAGAAAGGGTGGGGCTAGATAGAGAGGTAGATCTTATTGGTTCCATTTTTCCAGAGAATCATGGCTAATACAGCGGTATAAGAAATGGCAATTCCCTGCAAGTTGGCTGGGCAGATGTTAGACAGGATGTGCATTCTCTTGTCTTTCAATCTCATTAAATTAGCAATTATTAGGAATATTTATATATAGGCTCTAGACTTTGTATCTCCTTTGAAAAACAGATGATCAAAAAGAAATATTTTAAATTTGGGGAGGAAAAATTCTAAATTTCTTAACTGGTAATGGATGATATTTCTAAAGATTTTATTTTTATAAATATTTAAATGAAAGTATATAATATTAAATATTGACTTAGGAATATTATTTGAATCCAAAAACTCAGACTAGAGATTGAAGCAAGAAGATGAATTAACTTCTGAGGGATTCTACATTACATCCCTTTGGGCTCATCTGTAAACAACCCAAGAGAGCAAGAGCAAAATCAAATAAAACAATCGATTAAATGTGATTTAAAATATATTTGTGGTATATCTCAACCCATCTTCATACTGAAATGAATTAGAATGGAAAAAAAATTTCCACAATTCATTTGTTTCTCTGTCTGTCCACGTAATAAAATGTGGTTCTAAAAACTTCAGAAGTCTTGCCTAAGAAATTGCTTTAAAGGGTCAGTTTTCATTTGACTTATGTCCTAAAATGAGAAAGGGTGAGACAGACAGTCAGATAGACAGACTATTTTGGGTTAAAGAATCAAATAAAATAGAAAACATATTTAAAATTCATTTGACCAAAAACTTGATTGAACTTAATGCTTTATACTAAGTATTAATGTTTTAGAACATTAGTCTTTTCAACATTTGCTCAACGTTTACTTTCTATTTCCAACAAACACTTACTAAATGAAAGGCATGATATTCTGTTACATTCTATGAATGATAAAAAGATAAAATTCATCCTAGTTCTGAAAGGCCCTTTATGTATGCTTCATAGGGTACAAACCCAATAATATAAAAGATACTTAGAGCTGCCAAAGGGTGCCATGAGACAGCTTTAACCTCTGCAGTATCTTCACCAATCCTAAAACCTATCCTAAAAACTCACATTGTAATTAAAAGTAGTATGCTTTCTATGCACATAGAGTTTTAGTACATTCTTTTGCCCTTCTTCCAGTTTATTACCTTTACACTCCTCCCTGTAGAAATTCTAAACCCTCCAATATATCCTTTGTTGTATAGCAGAGGAAAGAAGATCTGTCCAGTTTTGAAAGAAAGGGCATGAATAATATGTGGGAAAACCTCAGAGAGGAGATATGAACTGAGTGTTACTTTATGGCTCTGTTAGATTTCTACAAGTAGGGTAGAGTATGTTAAATGATGTAGAGTGAAGAGGGACTGTGAGTGAGAACAGCCAAGGCATCTACAGTGTTAATTTTGTCCCAATAAAATTTAAGAACCTCAACTATAATATGTATGGTGGAGACAGAAAAGAATGAGAAAATATAATGGCTGTACTTAGGTGAATCAATGAGATCCTACAACTGAATGCATTTGAGAAAAGAATATGACCTAGGTGTTTTTTTTAATCTTGGAGGTCATTTGCCAATATAATACATACATAAGGGATACTTGTTTTGGTAAAATGGTTGGATGCCGACAAGAGAGTAGAGATGATTGATTAGCTTTAGGACATGCTGTTTAAGTGACAGGTGATGGACAGGTAAATCTAACAATCAGGTAAATGCAGATGAGGTTTGGAAAGCAAGGAAGGTTTTAATCCAACCACCTCTCTATTAACTTCTAGTGATTTCAGATCAGGTAAATACATTGTATAAATGAATCAGTCCTGGAAACATCTCTGCTGAGTTCTATCTAAAAAGCAGTACTCCTCGGGCTTCTCCTAGATGTAAATCCCATCTCCAGAATTCCCAGCCATGCTTTCAGCATTGGGGAGCCACTTTCCAAAGTTGAGTGGTTTGGGCATATCTAGTTCCTAGAGAGTCTCTGGAAAAATCCATCCCACAGTCACTCTGTCAGGGCTAAACTAAACACAAAAACAACCTGGCATCAAATCTCAACACAGCACAAGAAAGACTATTCCCAAACCAAGTTCACAGGCCCCTCCTGATGATTTCCCTAGATGATTTGAGTCTAAGAATAAATAAGTTGCTCCATTAGCTAAAGAGAGCTTGTAAGGAATCCAAAATGGAGAGGAAGAAGAGATGCATGGATTCTGATGTCTTTCGGTGCCTATAACTTCTCTGAAGGGGAAGATGATTAACATAGAACAGTTTAACTGTTGACCAGCCACTGAATGCCTACCATTAGAGAGAGAGAAAAAAAAAAGAGTGATTTTATGAATAGTCTCTGACTTTGACACAGGTTTCTAATTCTTGCTTTAGGATAACTCACTTTTTACTGCATCTCAAATTCCTCAACAATGGATAATAATATTGATTGCTCCCACATGGGTTTACATTTGAGGAAAATAAAAGCTCTTTCCAAACAGAAAGTACTCTGTAAAGACTAAGTAATGATAATGTCCTCTCCAGCTTGTATATATTGCTGAATGTTTTTTGACTTTGCTATTTTTCTTGGGGGACTATTCACAGAGACTTGTATATATGTGTCGTTTTCTATTGCTTCATTTGTCTTTCTCTTCCTACTGTAATAGCCCTGTCTCCAGTTCTCACTTCCACTGATATCAGAAAAATGTCTCCCTGTTGCTAGGTCTGCAACTTCCTTTCTACAGATCTCTCCATCTCTGTTAGTTCATCTTATTTAATTTCATGCTCTCTATAGACGTTACCTTATTCTGTCATAGATCTTACTTTGAAAAATCTATTGTGCTTTTTAGGTTCTCTCCTCAACCCTGACTTGTTCACCTCTCTGACATCTCATTTTCTTTCACTGCTCTCAGTGTACCTCCCTCTGCCTTTATTTAATACTACAGAAGGGTAAAGTGGGAAAGGATGAGCTTATAAATTATAGAAAAAACCAATCTCACTACTACTAAAATGCTGTTCTACTCATCTAATTTGTCAATATGTTGTTTAGTACCTCACAAAATCAGACATGCACAATTGGTAGTAAAAATTGACCACATTGGGAGATGTAAATTCCCTCTGATCTCAGGTCCAAGAAGTGTAAATCCATACACTAGAGTAGAGAAATATTGATGAAGGTGCATTTGCTTAAGGGCTTAAAATAATATTACTGACATTTCATGAAAGTGTTGGGTCCCAATTCCTTAGGTGCATTTTGGAGGACCTAGCAGTGTGATTGTAATAAATGAAGCCTTTAAATATTCTTCCATCTGTGCCTATCCTACTGTGTGTTATGAGTGTGGGAGACATATACATACACACTCACAAGGACAATATAAGTCAAATGTATCCCAGCTCTGCATGATACAGCACTTCCTACTGAAAATCAGTATTTACCAAAAAGACATAGGTGTTTACCACAGGAGTTGCTGAGAATACAACTGCTATGGGTGTGCCGGATGTCCCTTATTTAGACACCTTCTTCTTAAGATGTAATTATGGCTCTTACGCATAAATTATATTTTAGCTAGCTTTCTGAGATAGTGAATACCTTTATCATAAAAAAAGATATCAATGAGGAGTTCTACAATGTTATAATCAGGAACATTACAACTGTAACTTTCAAATAGCTGAATATTCTTTTTTTTAGACTGTGATTACCCACACGAACTGATTTCACCATTTGAAATGACTTTGTAAGCTACATATTATTTAAAATGTACACAATGACAACAAAATTAACTATTTTACAATGGCTTGTGAGTATAGACCTAATGTGATCTCCCTTCCATTCTTCCTTCCATTTTTACTTTTCTCCTTATTGCTCTTTTCTTTGTCCTTTCCTCTTTCCACTATTTTACACTCAGTTTCTTGGTAAACTTTAACTGCATTGATTCGAGTTATTTGTGATTCAAATTTATAATTCTTAAATCTCTTCTGGAAGATATTTCAAGGAATTGTGAAAAACAATTGCTTGTTTCTTTTATAAAACATGTTAATAGTGTCTTCTAACTCTGTTTATATAATCTTTCCTCTTATCCATTACAACTAATCAATGACTTATCAGATTCAGCATGCTTGTAGCATAAGCTTTTCTGTTTCCATTAAATACTAAAATGTGTCCTTTAAATGATGTTATTTGGTCTGTCTTAAGGCAAAAAAAAAAAAAAAGTAGGTAACGAAAATAAAGGAGTACTTCTTAGAAAAAATGAAGAGGCAAAAATATCATATAATAAATTATTCTTTCAAGTGCTTATTCATTTTGTGTTACTTCCCTGAGCTCCCTGAAGACTGAGATTATAAGAAAAAACTGGACTGCAGTAGAGAAAAGATTAAGTGAGGGCACTGTACATTCATGACTCCTATATATAACAAAAGCATTTCCTGGGCAAAATTAGGACTGTTATCAGATAGAGACACACATATACATATATATATATATACCTCACAGGGTGATTTTTATACACCCTGACTTCTCTGCGACTTGATTAAAAGACTAGATATTTCCCCTTGAGATTTGTTCCTCTGCCTAATGTGCTATAATTGCAACAGAGTGCTTGGTACAGCAGCAATGAGCACTATTCTGTAATAAATTTCGGTCACTGCAGAGTTCATCATGCAGTCCTTGGCAACAGAAGATAAAGCGTTAGTTAGTTCATCTCTGGCTTTTAGCTGCAGTGTCACTGGTTCTCCTGCCTAATGAAATTAGTAGAGTTAAATGTGCGCAAATTGTTCATGTCCTAGGTCTTTCCCTTCCCACTGTCTATGTAATATTTCATCTCTAGAAAACATTTCTTATAATAGTAATGTGAATCAGAAGTGTGGAAGTATGAGTTGCCAAGAAAAAGACAATTCCCCTTTTCTTTGGCTCATTCTTTTTATTCCCCTATATTTCTTCAAGTCAATATTTTAAGAACCTTTTAGTTCATAAACATTCTCTCACCTATTTTTCTGATGGAAAAACAAATAGAACTTCATGTAGGGTTTTCTAAAGTGCTCTTACAAATCAGTTTTTTATTTACTAATTGTTATATTTCATAGGAATTAATTGCTGCCCCCTCTAAACACATTTTAAAGGGCTATCAGCAAGCTTTAACCCTCTGCTTTAAAGTCTGCACAACTTTCTAGTCATCTCTCTCCAGATTCACCTACGACCATATCCACATAATACTCGCTCTTTCTCCCTTGCCCCACACTGTACACTGAAATGTCCAACATCTTTTAATTCTCAAAATGTTCTCTATGAACTTTTAAAAATCATTATTTTAATAGAATTGAGAGGGAATTCAAAAAAAGGGATGAAAGCAATAGAGCAAAAATCACTACAAAAATTAAGAAAAAGCGAATGGTTTCCTTTCAACTCCGGCACACATTTTTAAATCAGTGAACTCTATGCAGTAGGCTTCAGACCAAGGCCTGAGACATGCGTTTTCCTTTTGAAGATCTTTCCCTTAAAATGCTTTTGAAGCATTTAATAAGTGAGTTAGGACTGTGTAAATCTTGTTAAAGCAAGTGAACATGAAGCGCACAGCTGAAAAGGCAGCCTGTTAACGCTTGGAGGGAAATAAGTGTCCTTATTCTGCTCTTACAACAATATCACGGGTGAAGCAAGAATGCACACTTACCTTGCTCCATTTAATGAAAATTCTCTACCTTTTAAAGGGAGAAAAGATGCTACCATCAACAAACACCACTGCCTGCTATTTATTTATTATTTATTTTTACAAGAACGTTTTTCTTTTTACAGGGCATTACAAGATTTCTTTAATCCTATGTAAATGCAGAGTACAACCTCTCCCAGCTGTGACCAGTTACAGAGAAAATCCTCATGACTCAGGCTTGTCATGTAACAGTAAATCCCTCAAAATGAAGGAAGAGATTCAAAACAGCAAAGGACCACTCTTAAGCGCTTTGTCATCAACAGAAAGCACAGGAAAATATCCCAAGGATGTGGGTGCCCTAAAAAAATCAAGGATCAAATGCCTGAGACATATGGAAGTTTATCAGGGTACCAGAGAACCAAGTTCCCGAAGTCATATGTCCACCAGATCTTCCTCCAGACAAAAATATTCAGTTGGTCTTAACTCCAGTTGGTACCAAATAATTTGAAAGGAGCACAAATAAGTAATAACTTCTTATAAGCATACAACCACAAATATTGATAATTATAAATTTTGCAGACAACAAACTTCTTACTTACAGGTGTCCTTGAACAGGTTATTAAACCTCTCTGAATCTCACTTTCTCCTTCTGGATTATGAGATAGTATCTCTTCCTGCATGGTTGCTGAGTTAAATGAGCTTATATAACCAAAACACCTGGTACAGGGTACTCAACACATTTCAAGTCCCTCCTAGCCTCACTCTGAAATGCAAAAACCATCTCTCATTAACAGAGAAAATGCATTTTAATAATATTGGCACTAAACTTGGAATTTTTTTCAAAATATAGTCTACATTCAACCCATTATAGACTCAGAGTGTTTATTACAGTAAGCGGCCTTATTTTCTTTCACCAAAGGGAATGCTGGAGTCATTTATTTCCTTGCAGGAGCACTGTGGATATCTTTGTAAGTCTGATAGCATTATCTGACAAATAATCAATGTTTGGCTGTAACCCGAAGGCCTCCAAAGCTTGAGGACATTACTCAGCATGGTATCATGGGGAAGGAGGCAAAGCCAGCATCGACGTTTTCTACACAGAAATTAACAGGTGATTTTTACACAGGACTTTCCGTCATAACACTTCCTATAGGATTATAGTTGAAGCTCAGAATTATTTTGATTATTCATCATGTCATCCTTTGTATCTCGACAGCTTTTCTTTCACGAACTTACTAAAGCACAAGCCTGGCTGAACGTTTTCTGACAGGTATGGTAAAGTGACAGAAAAACTATATGTCTTTTCACTCTTTATTTTGCAGAGAGGTTAAAGTGACCTTTTAAACAGATGCACAATAAAGTAGACACAGAAAAAGTAAATCAAATTCACTCACACCAAAATATATAAAACTATGGTAGAGGCACAGACCATGACTAAAGATGTGATTTATTTTGGCCAAAGTCCAGTAGAATTGAAATACCATATTCCAAACCATCTTCAGTAAAGCCCACATGTTTACAAATTTTATTGCTTCCAAGATGGTTTTTCTCTGTTATCTGCTAGTGGGGAAGCATAAAGCATATGGACTGATAAGAAAAACTTCCCTGGTACATCCTTTTGAACTGTAAGAAGAGTAAGCATGTAATTTACACAGATGGTCTTATGTTATAAATATATGATCCTCTCTCATCTTTACCTGATTTTACACAATGTACAGCAAATAGAGAGTTGTAGTTAGGCAGAAAAGTCTTTAAACTTGACTATGAACTGGGTATAAATAAGCACTGCATAACGAGTCTCTTTTTATATCTTGTATACATAAACAGATAATTGTGAAAATCTGCAGTGTTTTGGTAACTGCAGCTAGTTTTGTGATTGTTTTGAGGGATCTTCCAAATCAGAGTCATTGTTGAAGTTAGAAATGAAAAATACAATAGGACATCCCCACTGAGACACAATACATAGGAAACAGGAGAAGAGTGGGGAAAGGAAAGTTCAGGGCAGTACTGAGGCCAGAGGAGACCCCTGAGAGATGGGTAATTATTAAGAACAACCACACCAGGAATGACAGCTGCACTTACAAGGGTATCCTAGACAACAGGCTTAAGAATTTAAGACCTTGACCTAGGAGACAGAGGTCTGTAAAGTGAGCTACTCTCAGAATATTAACTTGATAAATTAGGTTCTGAATCCTTACTCTCTCATTACTGCAAACCATGCCATACAGACTGAAGCGTCTAGAACCCCGAGATGCAGCGTCCAATCCACAGACTTTCATGATGGGACCTGAATTTGCAATTCAAAAACAAGACTATTCTCAGGGCAGCCAGCTTTCAGGAAATAATCTTGGCATTTTAAGCCATGTTGAAAATGTTTTATACCCTTAATTTTTTTTTACTTTTTGAACATTTGAACCTAAAATAGCATTCTGAAGAATATGGCAAGAATGAAGCCAGGCTATGCAGCAAATTCTAAGGGATATAAGAGGTTCTTTGAAAGTCTTATTAAATTAAAAAATCCAAAATGGAGTGTGCAGTAGAAACAGCAAAAAAAGGTAAAACTTAAATTTCGTATTAACATTTTGAAATAATGAAATTTATTTACAAAGTTGTGTAACCTCTTAACTTTGGGAGCAAATCAAAGAAGGTGATTATTTAACAAAGGAGATGTAATTGTAGATGACTTATCTCAAGAAGCCCATCTACCATGATTCATTCAAGCAAAAAGCATTCATTAAGCACCTACTCTAAACATTTACTAAGCATCTAACATTACACCTAAAGCAACACTATGTAACATTGCTCTTGTGAGAAAGCTCAGTCACAAATCAATGACTACATTCAAGAGTTTCTCCTTCCTGGCTCTTGATTTAAGGCTCATATTTGAATTCGTTTTTGGTCTACTCTGTCCACAGCATTTTAATATGTATTTCATGTCCTCCCTGAGGCAGTCACACGGGTTTCTCATTGTGCACTTCAGTTCGGCCACTCTGAAAATGCACCCATCTATTTGAGGTGGTCCCAGAGGCTCCCAAAATAAATTGTGCACATGCCACATAGCCTATGCATTAATCAATCGTCCCAAATATACCCTTCAAATTCAGTAAAAATCCATGCCATGGTCCCAAGTGTTATATAGCATGAGACAAAGAGACAGAAGATAATATTTTATTATATGGATATCTCCCATAGGGGTGATCATATTTGACATCTATTCCCTACTATATCTCTCCTCCAAATGCAGAACAAAGTAAGGTCAGGAACACTGTAAAAGTGATTTCTGCATCAGTTGACCAGTTGGAAGAGTATATAGGTTATTGACCCAAATATTAACATTACCTGGGCAACTTTGCAAAAGCACAAATGCCTACAAACCTTCTATGGAAATCTGGACTCAGTAGGTTTAGGAGTGAGGCCAGGATATTTTATTTTTCCTATTCTCTAGTAATATTGGCATATGGCTGGGGCCGAGAAATGCTGAGTTAGGAGAATTCTTAAGTTCCATTGAAACTCATTATGCATAAGTCCATGCTATATGTCAGATATCAAAGCCACCTGTACAAAAAAAAAAAAAAAAAAAAGCTTTGATGGAGGGTAGTGGAGAAAGGAAATGAAAGACACAAAATATGGAGTTTGATCCCAGAGCAGTTGGTGTCCCCATGGGACTTTACTGTAGGGTTCCCTGGGTTTCCAGAGGGTTAAAAGGTAGTCATCGGCTGCCTTGGGTAGGGTTAAAAGACGTGTCAAAATAAATAGGTCTAGAGGTAGAAGAGTCATCTACAGATTAATTCTGAACACTCAGTCTTTCTACATTGCTGATCCCTGTCTTTCTCCATGCAACTCCTCCAACCAGAGCTAGCTAAGAAGGTAAGAGTGCTGAAGAAGGATATGGCTACCCTGAGCACTGGATTGAGAAATTTCATGCCCAACATGACTATCATTACTTTGTTGATATTTAAACTGTACCATTTCATTAGGTAGAGGGTCTTTTTTTCCCTCTTCACCCACAAATATAATCTTTAGCAACCTTGAAATATAAGCATTAAAAACACCATACCTTATCTTCACACATGTCACTGTCACCAGGTAAGGCCTCCCTCCCTATTGCTTTGAAACATACTATGGTTGGTAAAGGAACCTCTGCTGTTAAACTTACCTCGACACAAAGTCGGCGTTATTTATTTATGATGTTACATGAATCATCTGCACTTTCCCTGATAAGCCCTGGGCTATGTGTCTTTCATTTCAGCTGACATTTGGCTGCCATTTGCCAGACTAAGTAACTACTGTGCAATCACTCTAAGCTGATGCATGGTCATTGTTTTGCACAAAATGGATTTTTAAGTCAGCTGAAAGGCTTTCTGAAGAATATAATTTGACAAAGTAAATTTCTGCCCATATAACAGAAATCAGCCAGGGCCATACCAAATGTATTTTTTAAGATAGCTAAAAGGATTTCTGCAGAGAGTTTGACAAAGTATTTTACTTTTGTGCACAAAGCAAAAATTGATTAGTTTTGAACAAAAAGGATTTCTCGGGGCGCTGAAAGGCTTTTCTCTGGAATTAAATATATTCTTCGGCTTGCGGGGTAGGATATTTGAAAGTAGTGTCTTTGAGAAGACAAATAGTTGTCAGTGACATTTTTTTTTCAGGAACAAGTTAAAAGAATCTACTTAAATGACATTTTCAACCACCCAAACCTGGTTTGGCTCCAGACGTCTTACTGCTCTCAGAAAGATGACCCATTTTCCACTGTATAAGGCTTACTGCATGATTCATTCGCTTGTTTGATCCTGCTCCTAAATTGATAGAATCACTGAGTAGACATTTCACTGAACACTTTCCCCTTCGGTTTAACTATAGAAGACAAGAAATCTGAACAAATTGGAAGGCACGGAGTTTTCGCTTAAATTGTTTAGCTTTAGGGAAATTTCGATGACAAATTTCTGGTATCCACAGTGCTTCTATTTGAAGAGAGGAGGTGATTTGAAAACATGCAACTTATACAGAAATTGAATCAGTTTTTCCAAAAGCATCAGTCTGCTGCCATGGAAAGTTTTAAAGCTGGAAGACAAATACTATGACCTACTTATCCAATGTGCTGTAAGAGTTCTGTACACACGCTAGGGGGTGGGGGGGTGTAAGCAAGTATGTGGTGTGGAAATGACACCAATCGAATTTTTGACTAGTGATCCTTTTTTAAATACAAATAATTTTTTTAAAGTGTACATAAAAGTAGTAATTTACAATTATATTTTTAATATATATCTTGAATCTATTTCTGTGCTTTTATAATTCACTGATATAAACTTGGAATTTCTTTTGCCAACTCAGTTTGTGGTCTCTGTGTAAGACCATGATGAGGCAGAGTCCAATTATCCCTGTCCTCATTTTGTTATTATGCCGTTAAATTAAATATAAAGCCCACATCTAAATGTTCTTCATTAAGAATACAGTGCTGAAGCTTTAGAAATTAGGTATATTATTACCTGCTTTATATCTAGAAATTAAGGACAGCATGTTTTTAACAGTTTCATTAGTTAACAAGACTATTCATATTTATGAAACAAGTGTTTGATTTGTTTACATTGACACAGAAGATTGCAATGTTATTTTTGTCTAAAATCAAGGTAATTTAAGGAAAATAGAATCCTTTTATCTATAAGATGTACCTTATTATGTGTTTGTTTAAAGCAAAGATATTAAATTTTAAAATTGAGAATCAGTGGGACCTTTTTACTTTATTATTCACGAACAGGAAGAACACACCTACTTACATGCTCTCATACATATTATTATGGCACCTCCCTAAAGCTTGATTTCTTTATTACCCCAATTCTCTGGCTCAATATCGAAATAAAACAAAGCAAAAAAAAGTATTGCAAACCTACAAGAGTTTAATTACTAATGCATTTTTACAAAGAGACTAACGCAACTTATTTTATCTTGCGTCTTGACTAATTTCATACAGTGTCTGTGTGTGGGGGTGGGTACTTCACCCTGGAGACAATAACAGAATGAAGATAACACAGAGCAGGCAGCAACAGTTTCCTGAACTACCTGGGAAGTGTTGAAGTGGGAGTCTTGCAAAGCAATACCAAGCAGTTAGGTTGTTGCTGTACTAATTGTGAGAGTGAGTCGATAAGACCAACCTTTCAAATTGAAAAGGCAGAGGAATAGGCATATATCTTTAAATGCTTCAGAAACAGAACCACTTAACAGCAACATGAAAGCAAGATGAGCTTTTAAGAGCCAAGAAGGAGCTGAACACTGAGAGAAACATAGGAAAGTGTAACTGTCCATGAGGGACTACTTCGTGATGACAAATCATAGCATTTTCTTGGGAAATGGGAGAAGATAAAGCATCTGAGTTGTTGAGGAATAAACAGTCATGGAAATGCTAGATCATAACCATTGCTCACTCAGAAGCTGCGACTAATGTTAAGAAAACCACTGCGTGGAAGCTGGGACTTTCTCTACTCAAATTCACAACTGTAAATGCTTTTAAAAGCTGCAGCTACTTTTAGAAGTGCTGGTAGTGAGTTAATTTCTTTATAAGTTGCATGATTTTTTTTTTTTTGGTGATAGTACACGTACACTCCAGTATGAGTGTGCATTGCTACCTTTCAAAAAAGTGACATTAAATTATGTTTACTCAAATAGAATAGCCTTGATATCTCTACAAACCTAGGGCAAAGGAGAAGGAAATTTCAACCATGACTAGTAGTGAATTTTCTGCCAAGTCTTCAAAATATGGGCTACAATCAGAGTTAGTTTGATTTTGGAAAAAAATAAGTAATTGGATATTTCCTGCACCTAAGCATGATATTTACAAATTCATATCCATCATACTTACACCATTATGTGCCAGGCACTTACTAGTCCCCATGACAAAAATACTAAGGTTCAGAGAAGTTAAGTAACTTGGCAAACCCAGGTCTCAAACCCAGTTCCATTTGAAGCCAAAGCCTCTTTTCCACATTTTCGACACTATAATATGACAATTTCGTTGCTATCACACATTAGCTATGTGGACTTTGACAAGTTATTCATTTCTTCTCTATTACATATACACTTTAGTTTACTCATGTAGAAAGTGGTACTAGTAATGCTTGCCTCATGGGATTGTTATTCTGAGGACTAAATGAGAAAATGCGTATAAGTTACTTAGCATGGTGTCTGGCACATTGAAATGGTGAATGACCACCTGCCATGTGCTCAGTTATGGTTTTCTGCCAGGACAGGGGTTCTTGACCTGGGTCCAAGGATGAGATTAAGAGTGACAGAAAAGAACCTGGAGTTGAAAGGGTTAAGTTGAGTAGGTGCACAAACATGCATGTTTATAGTACATAGCTGCGGTGTGGGAGACAAGGAGCTGACTGAGAATATAGGAACCGCCTCACTTCTAGAAAGCGTGGGCCAAGATTTTATTGAGGAAAGAAGGTATCTATCCCTCAAGGAGCCCATGACAGTTAAAGAGACACTTAGAGCACTTGACAACTCTTTTTAACACCAAGAAAAACCTTAGAGGAACCATTAGTCAATTTCTCCTATTAAGAACCAGACTACTTATCAAAAATTAAAGAAAAATCACCTTCAGAACGGATTCTTCAAATTTCCTGGATAATATTACGGCCCAATTGATAAGATTCCATTGTCCATTAAGTTTCATTTCCTCACTCCTTTCCAAACAGCCATTCTATAAAACTCCAATTTTGAAAGAGGAAAAAAATGTTTTAAGAAAAATTCCAAGTCAAGTTTGAATAATCTCCCATGCTTTTTCAAAATTCTACGGATACTAAGTAAGATCAAGGTAAGTTATTGGCAGCTTAGTACACTGACTT
Organism: Pteropus alecto; assembly: GCF_000325575.1. Classification (NCBI taxonomy): domain Eukaryota; kingdom Metazoa; phylum Chordata; class Mammalia; order Chiroptera; family Pteropodidae; genus Pteropus; species Pteropus alecto. Next base: position 45,728,404 of record NW_006436298.1, read on the forward strand.
TTATTTGGAAGTTGCAAAATAGTCATCTACTTTATTTTCCTTCTACATTGTATTTTTTAAATCTGAAAATAGCACAGAAAAATCCAGATTTTCATCTTCTCTTGAAACACTTGAATATCTGTTAACATGCCAACACTTGCTCCAGATTCTCAAGTGGCAACAACGGCTGAAGCTGAGGGGCAGCTGCCCCTACTGATGCACTTATTCTTTAATTTACCACAGTCCCCACCATTCTCTTATGTCTAACATCATCCTATTTCATCCACTTATTCTACTTACATTGAGTTGTGATCCCTGATACAGAAACTAAGAAGAGGTACAAAAACAGCCATCCTCTTCAAATGTTGGAGTTTGGTTCATCTATCTACCTAGTACTGCCTTAGGAATTGGACTGTCATAAACATCAGTTTAAGAGGTGTTCTGTAGAGTTGATTTAGAATCATCCACTCCAAATCTTGCTAGATTGACAGTCAGGAAATGAGAAGCAGTATTACACAGCATTAGCAAGAGAGATTAGGGAAGTATTGACAACTGAACTGGTTTTTCCTAGACCCTCACACATGTTTGCCTAACACCAATGTGGACGATTATTCGCTAAAACATTTCACCATTGACAGTAGAAGATAAATCTTGGACTGAGGTTTTACATGTTTCCTTTCATAAAACTGGACTCCTATAGTGCTGAACAGTGAATGCACATTTTCTTCCCACTTCATTTATTTACTGAGTAAATTACCCTTAGGTAATAGATATTGGGGATACAGCAGAAATAGGAAAGATAACTATGACACGACTTCTTCCCTCATGGAGCTTTCAAACTAGTGGAGAAAACTGAAATGAAAACAATTAAATGTAATTTTAGGCAGATGAATGTAATATGACTGACTGATGTGGAGGAAGGATGGATGGGATAGGGAAGATAGACTGGATACTGGAGGCTGGATGCCTGAGCATGGGTGGGGAGGGATAGGTAAACTTATTAGAATACTGCACAGAAGAAATTGAGAGGCTGAATTAGACTAGAACAAAGTATTAGGAATGGAAGAAAGTCTTAATGTATTCTAAAGACAGTCTCTCAGAGCTCATTGTTCAAAAGAAAGGACAGTTTATCCAAGTTTCCAGAGGGAATGCTGGTCAAATTTGAATTCAGGGTCCGTTAGCTATTTAGACCTGATCATAACCCCTGTTACTACGCTTGCTCTCCAGTTCACCACAGTGCCCACCATTCCCTAATGTTCAACACCAATTCATTTCACTCACTTAAACCATATTAAAAATAACCACATTTAAAACCAACCATGGTTTCTTTCTTTTCTTTTCTTTTCTTTTCCTCTTCTCTTCCCTTCTCTTCCTTCCTTCCTTCCTTCCTTCCTTCCTTCCTTCCTCCCTCCCTCCCT
>NW_006436298.1:45730183-45738018 GCF_000325575.1 Pteropus alecto
TCTCTGTCTCTCTGTCTCTCTGTCTCTCTCTGTCTCTCTCTGTCTCTGTCTCTGTCTCTGTCTCTCTCTCTCTCTCTCTCTCTCTCTCTCTTTCTTTCTTTCTGTACTTCGTTAAGACCCGGAATGAATCATTCTATTTTGGCCTGAAATGGCATTCTCTATGAGGCTTCCTGGACTTCTTCATCTCGTCATACCAATTTTCTACTCTCTGTATTCCAACCATCATTTTTTCATGCCTATTTTCTAGCATTTACTGTACCGTGTTATAATTACTTATTTAAATGTCTCTCATACCAGTCCATGGTCAAAGTATCTGGTATATAGGCGCATAGAGGGTTGAATGATATTTCACACCAATCCACTCCACCCAAAGAAAGATTATGTCCTCCCAGAATCTGTGAATGTGATCTTATTTGGAAAGTGGGGGTGGGGGTGTCTTTGAAGAGGTAGTTAAGTTAAGGATCTCTAGATGAGATCATTCTAGATTATCAAGTGAGCCCTAAATCCAATAATGTGTCCCTAGAAGAGAGAGAAGAAGAGAAGACGCACAGAGAAGGCCATGTGCAGAGAAAGGCAGATATTAGAGCGCCTACAGTCACTAAAAGCTGGAAAAGGCAAGAAAGGATTCTCTCCCCGAGCCTTCAGAAGGAGGGCAGTTCTGCCAACATCTTGATTTCTGAACTCTGGTCTCCAGAGCTGTGAGAGCAGGAATTGCTGTTGTTATAAACCACTCACTTTGTGGTAATTTGTTATGGCAGCCCTAAGAAATACAAGGTGGTACTCAATACATATTCATTTAAATAATCATTTGATTAATTAAGTAATTCAGGACTCAAGCTGCTCTCAGGCCAGTGACTGCAAACCAAGATAGGAAATTATCAGCTCCTCAAAAATAAGGGTGATAAAATCCAATGTCATAATCAGATAAATATGGCCCTTCTCTGCAATAATTATGTTGGAGTAGTCCTACCTTCCTCCAAAACCTTACAAAAGAATGGAAGTGGAAAACCGAGCAACAGAAAAGGGAGATTCCTGAGTTGGCTCAATGACTGGTGGCCTATTGTTGGTGTCCAACCTGGCAGTTACCTTTCGTTCCTACTGGGGACCAGGAAACCTCCCTCTACTTGTTGAGGTCTAAGAAAAACCATACCTGCAGAAATCACAATAATGCATTTTGTAACATCCTTGTGTTCTCTGAGAAGTACTCTTATTCTTCTACCTACACTCTGATACGAAACTTCTATTGGACCTGACATTTGGCTTTCAACAACATTTTTCAGAAACGTGTCACTTAGAAGTCCTTAGAAATTATGGAACTGCTTGTTCATTATTAAGGGTGAAAAGTAGGTTTAAAATAGTGTGTTCAGTTCAGTATCATTTAAAAAATGTTTAAAATAGAAATTAGATAGATAGTAGTGAAGATTCGAGGATGATAGAACTGAAATAGTAAGTGAATATTTCTGGATTGTGAGATTGCTCGTTAAATATATTTTGAACTGTTTGTTTCTCACATTTTTTAACTGATCACATTTTCTCTATTAGATAAAAACAACAAACATTTTAAAATAGGTAAAAATAAAATGAAAACAAAAAATAAAGGATATAAACTATCTTGAGTATTCAGAAGCTGAGATGAGCATTGGTCCAGGATATGAATATTTGCATACAGGTTGCCTAGATTATGAATAACTCAGATTTACTACAATGTTTAATTCAGCATCAAGCCCATGAGGGAATGGAAAGAAAATGCAAGACTGTGGTTAGAAGTTCAAGTTGTAAAGGAAAGCAGACCTGATTTTGAATGCCAGTCCTTTAACAGCCTTATGACCTTGGGCAGATATTTTTAGACATTCAAATTAAATAAGATAGTGTATAAAAATTATAAAGATCCCTTGGCATAATATCTAATACATAATGAGCTTCAAATCAATATCTCTAATCTATTAATTATCAACACATAGGTTATCTATAGTTTAGATTGTCATAAAAAATAATTTCCAATTAATATTCCCTCATAAAATATTAATTCATCTCATATTCAGTTAAGCAGAACCAAACTGGGAAGGTAAATAATCTAAAATTAAATATTACCTATTATTTCAGGGTAATTCATGCTTTGACTAACTTATATTCTTACTTTGGTCCATGAGAGTAGGTATTTTCTAGCTGACCATGTAATTATAGGATATTATAATCAAATCAACTTTCTTATTTATGAGAAGAAGGTCTCTAGTTAGGCCTTTAATAATATTTGGCAAGAATTAGATATTTTTAAGATGTAATGTTCATAGAATTGTTCACTAGGGAGGAAATTTTGAGGCTTTTTAATATAATCCATTAAGTAATTTTATGAAGGAAGAACTGAGACCTGGTGTGATTAACTGATGTCCCATGGCCATCCAGTTTATACTAGCAGGGAAGTTGGCCCTTGCATTTTCTTCACAAGGCAAGGTCTTTCCACTGGGCCATTTCTGATTATATCTGTCATAGGGTCAAGCACTGCATCCATTCTGTTGCTATAATACTGATGGGGGTAGGGAACAGTCAAAGCAATCTTCTGGAGACAAGTCATGCTCAGACAAAGATGTTAGTTACATGAAGTCACCCAAGACTCAGATGATTAATTGGTAAGCAAGTAAATGGTGAATCAATGAAAGGATTAGGTAAATTTTTGATGCTTGGTTTAATATTACTTGAGAGGATTAAGTGAGATTAAATTACAAAGAACATGATATCACTTGTTTTATTTTCATAGCATTGACATTTATATCTGCCTTAATTATTTATGGTGTCACCTTTTAGGACATGTCTACCTATGGAATTTTGAAGACATGTGAAATATGAATTACCCTAAAGCAATGGTAATGAGGATATTGACACTATAATAACATATTTACTTATTCATCCTCCCTTTCCTCATCAAAATCACTCTTCGCATAGTCAAACATCAAACTCTGAAGAAAAATGTGGGAGAAAAAATGGGACTTCATCAATGGAATCATGCTTTTTTAACTCTAAATGTAAGTAAGAGGATGTTGGGAGGAATTTTTCCTGTTGCCTCAAAATCAATGACCTAAGACCAGAGCTGAGTTCAAGAAAGCATTAAGAACCCCATATTTTAAAGAGAGGACCCCAAAATTGCAGCAGGATAATTTTATGAGGCTTACAAAGAAAGCAATAAAACTAGAGTTAGTCCTATAAACTATACCCCAATCCTTCACTTCACCCTATTGCTTCCTCAGAACCTGAGAAACAGAATGTGAAGACAATCACTGGAGTCTTCGGGAAGAGGGTTTGATGACTTCTATCTTTTCTCCAAAAGTTAAGTGGGGGTGGGGAAGGCTCCAAGAAACTTACCCAAAGAGATGAGGATGCCATTAAGAAAGGGAAACCAGCATCTTGTTCCCAGGTGGATCCTTGAAGAAATATGCAGACTCATTCATATCCTCAGCAAGAAGTAGTCAAGTTAATGGATGCACTTGCCACATCTCTCTGGAGTTTGGGGGTTTGGGTGGGAGATCTAAAGACATAGAGACAGGTGTCTGCTTCACATTTGAAAATTTCTCAAAGGCAAGAGGTTTGTCAGAGCAGTCAGAGCCAGAGCCTAAGTAGAGGCTACACTATCATGTGCTTAAGAAGAAACCGATGGAAAACATAAGTACTATAGTGTCCCATAACTCTTAGAGGGTGTCATAATTGACCTCAGAGATTCTGGAAAGCCTCCTTGATGTTCTAAGTAAAATAAACTGCCCTAAAGATACCCACGTTGTTTCCAGGTAAAGGGAAAGTCCTGCTTGAGGAAGGGATTCAGTGTATGGACTTTGTAACAGGGCTAAGCATAGAGCCTACATGTATAGCTGCCACCCTCTTTGTGAGTACTTGGTATGGAGGGGCTTGGATATAAAGCTGCCTCTCCAAGGTAAAAAAAATACATCATCTATGCTAAGACAGCCTCGCCAGCAGAGGACAGTTGCAGAGTTGGAACTAAACTGAACCAAAATGTAACCAAACAGGAAGCTAAGAGGTACTTTTGCTGCTGCCTTGGAATTGGAATGTGTTAGGTTAATGTGTTGTCCAAACGGGCGCATTCTAAAGATAACACATTCACAAGAGACACCTACATATGAGGTTAGACAGTTCTAATGCTTATTAAAGTGTGAACCGTGGGCCTGGCTATCACCAGTTTGTTCTCCAATTTTTAAGTTGCACCCCCTTTCCTGTCTATACAAGAAGACTGTGAAGAGAGAGCAGAATCAGTCAAGTATCATAAGACCTTAAGGGACATACCACTTTTCTCATACTTTCAAGCCAAGATAATGAGAGGGAAACACCAAGAGTTACTCATAGAGATTAGAGTGATGATAGGAAGGGGAAAATGGCATTCAACTCCTGATCAGACACCTTCTAAGTCATTGGCCTTCCTGATCTAGCCCTGGATTTTTGTGATTAGAGAAAAGAAGTATTGAAAAGAAATGATAGAGGATGTCAAAGAATTGTCCTGTACACATGCTTTTTGCTGAAATGGCAAGAATTCATCTTTTCTGGCACTTAACTGGACTCTGCAGAAGGTGCTTCCTATTTTGTCTCCCTGCCAGTACCCCATATGAGACCTACCCACTGAGCAAAGGGACCCCAGCAGCAATAGATTCTGGGTCGAGTTGAGAGATGAAGAGATTGTCCAAAGCTGGATTCCTGAGGTCAGGGAACAATGCAATGGGGAGGTGCTGTGGAGCCCTCCATAGAATTCAGACACGCACTCCATGAGAACCAGCATTTGAGCCAGCACATGAAAAGAAGCAGGCACAGCAAATAGAGAACTACAATATCAGCCACTGAGTACACACATACTTGTATGGGTAGGGTACTTTCTCTACTCACTCTTTGCCTCAATTCCACATAAGGGCTAGGACTTGAGGAGGCAGGAAGTTTTCTCCAAGCAAGATCATCTACCTTCTCTACCCCATCCCACCTACTCAAGCTGGCAGGGTTCCAGCTAGGCCTGTTCTAAGGAGAATAGAGAGGAAATTTATGTAAAGTTTCAGAATGGTCCAGGCTTACTAATGTTAAGTTATGGGCTCTGACCTAGAGATATGACAAGGGAGATTTGATGAAATGTTTAAAAACAGCAAATGAAAATAAAACTGTTCCATATTATATGGCTCACAGAGCTCTTCTTTTCAACATGCCTTTTTATATATACAAACTTTATTTTTTTTAGAGTAGTTTTAGGTTCAGGGCAAAATTGTGTGGAAAGTGCAGAAATTCCCACACACACACAGCCTCCCCTACTATCAACATTCCACACCATAGTATATTTCTCGTAGTCAATGAACCTACAATGACACATCATTCACCCCCAAAGTTCATAGTTTACATTAGAGCTCACTCTTATTATTGTACACTTTATACATTAACAAACATATAAAGACATGTACCCACCATCATAATATCACATAGAATAGTTTCACTACCTTCAAAATTCCCTGTTCTCCACCTGGAATGCACATTTAATATGTGTATTTTTGCTGAAATAGTAATGGGCTCACTGGTGATTTTCATACCCTAATCTGTCTACATGGGTAAATAATAACTTTCTGTAAGAATGTTCTTTGCATTGGGGAGTTAATGAATAAGTAGTATTTTGTTATTATTTTCATGACTATTTATTCCATTTTCTTGCTATAATGATTTTGCTCCTAGAGTATTCCAATCTGCATCCATAAAGTCTACTGATATAACACTTCCAATTAAATAAAATCAGACAGGGTTTCCATACCATTTCACTGAGGCATTTACTTTTAACTCTGATGTGATCTATCCTGGGAAGAGGTTGATATTTATCATTATTTTACAAATGAAGTAAAGAGAATAAACATGCCCTGGGTATTAAAGGATACACATTCAGCCACTGGAAAAATTAAAATTAAGTAAATATAAGCATCTCTTACTTAACATAGGTAGTTCCGGCCTAAAAAAATTGCTGATCAGGGTCCTATTCCCTTTTATTTGAAGTGGAAAAATTATGATCCATTATACTTTAATGCAAAACCCCCTATTGTTTTCCTAAAAGGTAACTAAAATAAAGCAAATTACCTATATACATAAGTAAAAAATTATCATATTAGTATATGACATGCGTAAATATTGCTTTCTGATCACCAATTAACCAAATTAATTGGTTAACTCTTGGTTGTTAATTGGGAGTTGTTAGTGTGCAGTTATTCAGCATGCTTTCTAAGTGCTCTACACAAGATGGTGATGTCCTAACAATTGAATTTGGAATATAATTTGAGATCATTCCAAGATATCGTTTAGTTTAAAAATGTTGTATTGAGTTTTAGGTTCATAAATATTTTTTTTTATACAAACATAGGCTGAAAATATTTTATAAAGAAAGACATAAATTCTGTGAAGTTTGGGTATTAAAGACAATTGAGGCATTGTACCAGGAAATAAGCCAGGAGACATTTTGCAAGTTATGCCTCAATGTTCTTTTAAAATTTATATCCAAAATAGCTATGGGAAAGTAACAAACTAAAAGACAACCTGATAGGATCCATTACTAATGGAAGAGCAATTAGAAAAATTACAAACATGTTGGATATCTAAGTAAAATGAAATTCCAATAATATGCATATGTATCATTCTGCATGCATACCATTTTTAGTAACACATCTACCAAGTGTGGAAAAGTATATTTGTTTCGAAGACTTTTAAGAAAAGTAAATTATTAGCTTCCCTGCATCTGGGTATTATTATTCAAGAGAAGTAAAAAACTAGGCAATTGTGTCCGAGCTGAAGTGGCATAAGAGAGTTTCAATGAGTTTTGAGGGCCTGGTCATAATATTGTGACTACATAGGAGAACGTCATTTGCTTAGGAAGTACATTCTGAAATATTTAGTGATGAAATGTCATGATGTCTGCAATGTACAAATAGTTCATTTATACACACACACACACACACACACACAAATATATTGTGTTGTATATGTATCATGTGTATGTGTGTATACGGATAGAGAGAAAGCAAATGTGACAAAATAATTCCTAAAGTTATACAAAGAGTTTATGAGTTATCGAAGTACTGTTATTTCAACTTTTCTATAGGGTTGAATGTTTTCAAGGTAAAAAATAGGAAAATATTTGTTACCAATACAGTTGAAAGTACTGGCAGTCAATACTTATCTTTACTAATATTTTCTATTTTATTTCAAATATAAGGTATGTTTATTGTAAAAGGTTACAAAGTATAAAAGAAATCTAGAAAATAATATTTTATCCCAAATATAATTTAGGCAGCCAAAATAGACTTTTGGCTGCCTAAATTATAGTAGTTTGGTTACAACACTTCCAATTTTTAAAGTAGTTATATTTTAACAAAAGTAAGATTTCACTCTTGGAGGCTTTTTTTCTTATTATTTAATATATCGAAAACATATTCCATAAATAAAAATACCCATCTACATCATTCTAATGGCTCTGTAGAATTCTATTTTAAGGATATGTTATAATTTATTTAATTAATACCCTATTTTAGAACATTTAGTCTGTCACCTGTCTTTTACTACTATAAATGACATGGAGGGAGCAATAAATATAATTATACCTAATAAATTTTTGTTCTTTGTACTGTTTTCTTAAAAATGCTTCAAGAATTAATTACTAGTAAATTGTGCCATATTGTTTCTTAAAAAGTTTGCTCTTTTATGACAATTATCAGCAAGGTATGAGAGTTCACTTTTTTCATTCTTTTTCATCTTTGCCAAATGAAAGATATAAAATGTAAACATTTTTGACTGCATATCTTGATTATCAGTGAGGCTGATTTTTTTTT
>NW_006436298.1:45738057-45743584 GCF_000325575.1 Pteropus alecto
TCCAGAAATCTGCCTTTAAAATTTTTTTAGTTCATTTTTCCTTTAGGGTATTCATTTTTTCTTATTAATTTGGGGGAACTTGTTATATATCAAAAATATCAACACCTTTTCTAGGACATATATTGCAAATATTCTCCAAAGTTTTTTTTTTTAATGAGTTGATAGTTTAATTTTGGAAACAAAACTTGTAAATCTATATCTGGTTAACTCCAGCAGCATTTTCCCTACGGCTTTTGTCCTTGGGTTCAGATTAGACACCCCTTTCCTCTCAAGATTATGTAAATATTCATATGTATTTTTTCACAATTTTTTTACATTTAAAATTTTAATCTAATCAAAATAATTTTGGTGTAAGTTATAAAGCATATTGATTGACTTCCAAATGATAATGGATTACCGAGCACACTTTTTTGAATCATTCTCTTTTCCCTCAACTTATTTGAGGCACCCTCCCACCTTACTATTTGTTAGAGTTTCGTGTATATTTATGCCTGTTTCTGGATTTTTAATTTTGTTCCATTGATCTATCTTATTATTTCTTGTGCCACTGCCACCTCCTTCTACCTACTATGATTTGATTATATCTTAGAATTTTTTTATGAGTAGTGTTTCGAATTTATTTGTATGTAAAGAGTCTTCAATTTAAATTCTGATAAACTCTTTCACCCAAAAGTTGCTTAGAAAAACAGCTGAATTGTAATGAAGGAGAGAGGTTAACTTCCTGAAAAATATAATGAAAGGAGGTTTTTCGTGGCCCATTATATGGTCAGTTTTTATAACTGCTTCATGAGGACTAGAAGAAAAAATTATGTTCCTTATTTTTTGGATATAAATTTTTAAATACTGATGAAAAATTAATAATGTCATTACTTATGCCATTTAAAGCCTCTACATCTTTATCTTTTTTTGATCTCTCAAAGACTAAAAGTAGATTATTGAAGTAATCTTTTACTATTATGCTTCTCTTACTTTAATAAGAGGCTACAGATCTAAATGTAAAAACAATAACAGAGAGAAATATAATGTATTAGAAAACATTACTAGAATACATTTCCATAATTTGTGTGAAAGAAATGTTTTATAATCAAGACACAAAGTCCAGAGACCATTAACAGAGTAGATTAACATATTTAAATACAGAATTTCTAAAACTTTTATGATGAAAGTTACCATAAACAAATTCTTTTAAAAAATAGTAAACACTTGCAACAAATAAAGCAATATTCCCAAGGTGACATATTCTCTCTCCTTTTTGAATATTCAGAAAGAATAACATATAAAGAACCTTAAATGTATAGAAATAAATATCAGCACCCTAAACTTTAGGCCTCACCTCTTTCATCCTCAGTTATGAATAAACGATCTATGAAGCATCAAAACTGCTATACCTTAAGTTACTTCCAGGTTTAATGGTCAAAGGCTATTTTTTTCTCCGAAGGCTTTTTTTTATAATTTCCCCTGCAACTCTCTCCACAACTCACTGTAACAATTAGTGTCTAAGGCAAAGGGAAACCACCCCCCCACCACCACCACCGGGCTATTTTTTTCCCCGAAGGCTGTTTTCATAATGTCCCCTGCAACTCTCTCCACAACTCACTGTAACAACAATTAGTGTCTAAGGCAAAGGGAAACCACCCCCCCACCACCACCACCAAAAAAAAAAAAAAAAAAGATTAGCATGAATAGGCCTTTGAAGTAGACTAGCATGAGAATTTTTCCCAATAGATACTTTATATGTCCATTAACGACTACTTCATCTGACTAGACTGCTCAAATCTTTCCCCCTGGGTGATAAAACACATGATATGAGAGAGGGCCACTGACAAGAGAGAGAAGCAAGAAAACGAGAGCCACATAGAGAAAAGTAAGTAAGCAGAAACCATGAGGCTGTAGCAGCCATAAATCAAAAGAAAGCATGTGGTAAAGAGGTGAGTAAAGAGAGACAGAAATGATAGAAAAAAGAAAAACATTAGAAGAAAGAAAGGGAAACTCAGTAATGAGAGAAGCAGAATAGATAAAGTAGAGGGACAGAGATATCCTCTGAGATGTCAAGAGTTATTTTCCCTGACAAAGTGAGGTTACATACTTCTTTGTGATCTGACTTTTCAGCTATAAGAATATGATCTCATGTTCCCTGTTTTTCAGGTATCCTTTATATTAATCACTAATATCGAGATATTTTAAGCTATTTTCCCATCCTCGTAACCTAAAAGATCCTAACTAAAACAATTTATTGGTATCATTGTAATTGGTGCTATTCTAATTTCATAGTACATTTTCCAAGAATTATATAAGCCTGTTGAGCAGCTCTATTCCATAGCCATACTTTCCCTCTCACTGAATGTGCCAAATAATTGATGACTTCTTTACTCCAGACTGTTAACATTCCCTGCAATCATCAGTATAAATACTTTATTAATAATTTGTATTTATAGAACATCTGCCTCCCAAAGAGCTCAAAGCTGTTTACAAACATCATCTCATTAATCCTGATAGCAACCCCTTTTTTATAAGGTAGAAATATGTACCAGCTAATGGGTACTGTCATCTCCATTTGACTCATGGAAAAACTGAAATCCAGAGAAGTTACTTTTTCAAGGTCAAACAGTAATCTGAAATATAGTACAGAAATATAATCCAGAACTTGTGCCTTCTTGTGCTTTATGTTCTCCCCTAGAAAACTCATTTCAGGTCACACACATATTCATCGGAAGGCACCAATATAAATTTTTTTAATATAACTTCCTCTACTGAGAGTTAAAAAAAAAAAAATCCCATTAACCCAACTACGAAACCTTAATGAACTTTGACTTAACTTTTCAAGAGGTTATCACTACAGTCAGAGCCATGAAGAATAATTAAATTCTAGAACTAGACGGCAGTTTTACTGGCATTTGTAAGCTCGTAAATGAGTTTCTGCTTGCCACCTGAATGTGCTCCTTCTCCACATTGAAAACAGGAGAACCCACTTCAATATGACAAAAGTGAGAATGGTAAGCATTTTCAAGAAGGATGCATGGAATAGCACCTCGATAAGATTACATATTGAATAATTGTTACACACTAGGCATATACATACATTATGTCATTGCAACCCTATGGAGCTAACACTGTGATCTTTATTTTACTCGTGAGGATATTGAGGCTTAACTCAGTTAAATAAGTGAGGAAAGCTGATTTTTTAACCCCCTTGTCTCTGCTTCTCTTACCTGTGCTTTTAACTAACGTCACTCAATAGTCATATGAATAACAGTCATAGATGCTACTGCCTATTTGATTGTTTTGAATAGTGTAATCCTAGAATCAGAGAGCCAGCTGACTATATCATGATGCAGCCACCACAATTTATGCTTTATGTCAATTACAGAAAGATCTTAGGAAGGTCATTAAACAGTAGTTTTCTATATTAAAACTTCTTTAACACTGTTTGCAAAACTAGACTTTGAAATATAATTTAGCTGCCTGGAAAATCCCACCATCGAAACGATTCCACACTAAGATGGTATGGTTAGTAAAATCAGGAAAAAATGGAAACTTTTCAAACTGATTATTTACCACTAATGATGTAAAACAGGGTCCAAAGTTTACTGCTACTACATAGATCCATGTGAAAATTTCACAAGACCTCTAGAATGTATTAAGAGAATGCATTTGTAAATATTTATAAAAATTTTAGCAACTCAACAAGCTATACACATAATGAAAACCATCAGGAGAGTTTTCAAAACTTTCTTAAAGCAGGAGACTTTTATTTTAACCATAATTTTCTATGGGCAGAGTAAATCTAAAGAACTAAAATAATAATAGCTAACATTTACCAAGTACTTACCACCTGGCAGTCATTAATGCCTTACATACACATTCATTTAATCTTCACTATGAAATATGTGCTACTAATATTTCCATTTTACAGATAAAGAAACTGAAAACTAAAGAGGTTAAGTAACTTGTCAATTCAGGGATAATAAACCCAGTAATTTCACTTAAGGGCCAGACACTTATGTATTAGCTTCTGCTTATCTTTGGGAAGCCCACAGCATTTTTATGAAAATGTTTTTTACATAATAGACATTAATGTTACATAAATAAATCTCCAAATAGTGAAAAAAAGCTTAATATTATTATCAGAAATGCAGAAATTATTGTTGACAATGTCTAGTTCTATATAGAAAGCACAATATTTATTGATACACTTGTCAGCAAAAATTAACCAAGTCAAAATGGTTGTTGGGAGGCATGGATCTATGGTGAGGGTGAGAGAAACTATGTCATATGATTATTCTCCTTTATATGATCTCTGTAGCACTGACTACTCACTGCTGGCCTCAGCAAGAGGACCTTAAAGTCAAGGAAACAGGTTGCATTTCCCAGCACCAAGGACAGAAGAAAACCAGCTCTTTTGAGTTTACTGAAGCCCACTATCCATCTAAACCCCACTTGGTGGCCTGGTACCTATCTGACTTAAACAAAGTCCTGTGTTCTCACTCACATGTGAGATGATGGGATAGCCTAGAAACATCATTGCTGACTTTAAGTATTTCATTTTTGCATTTACTATTTACTAATGAAATATTTCAAACATGCAGTATAGTGTAGTAAATTAAAGAACAATACCCATGCCATGTAACCACCATTCTAATTTAACAAGCATATTCATTTTGCCACACATTGCTTCAATCTTTTCTCTTAGAAATTAAATGTTACTAATATAGTAGTCCTTCCCTCCCATCATCCCTATTCCCTGTCTCTCTTTCCCCAAACAGCCACTATCCTGAAAGAGGCATGAGTTCTTCACAGTGATGTTTTCATATTTTGCTATACTTGTAGGTATCTATAAAAATATGTAGTATTGTTTTGTTTATATGTAAAGTTCACATACATTTCTCTAATCTATCTTTCTGTAACCTGCAATTTTGCTTAGCTTTTATTTTATTGTGAAAAAATATATATAACATAAAATTTACCATTTTAACTATTTTTAAGTGTACGGTTCAATGGCATTAAGTACGTTCATATTATTATTCAACTACCACCACCATCCACCTCCAGACCTTTTTCATCTTTCCAAACTGATTCTCTGTACCCATCAAAAAATACCTCTCCATTCCTGCCTTCTCCACAGCCCCTGGCAACCACATTACTTTCTGTCTCTATGAATTTGATTATTTTGGGAACCTCACATAAGTGGAATTATACAGTATTTGCCCTTTTGTGACTAGCTTATTTTACTTAGCATAACATCTTCAAGGTTAATCTATACTGAAGCATGTGTCAGAATTCCTACCTTTTTAAGGCTGAGTAATATTCCATTATATGTATATAGCACATTTGGTTTAACCATTAATCTGTTTGTGGACCCTTGGGTCGCTTCTGCCTTTTTGGTCATTGTCACTAATGCTGTTAATGGGTGCATAAATATCTGTTCAAGTTCCTGCTTTCATTTCTCTTGGGTGTATAACCAGAGTGTAATTGATAAATTATATGGTAATTCTTTGTTTAATGTATTAGTCAGGGTTCTCCAATGAAA
>NW_006436298.1:45743627-45743924 GCF_000325575.1 Pteropus alecto
TGTGTGTGTGTGTGTGTGTGTGTGTGTGTGTGTGTGTGTGTGTGAGAGAGAGAGAGAGAGAGAGAGAGAGAGAGATATAGAGAGAGAGAGAGAGAGAGATTTATTATAGGAACTGCCTCACATGATCATGGAGACCAAGAAGTCCCACGATCCGTAATCTGCAAGCTAGAGAACCAGGAAAGCTGATGGTGTAATTTAGTCTGAGTCCAATGAACTGAGAAACAGGAAAGCTGATGGTGTAAGTCCCAGCCTGAGTCCAAAGTCCCAAGAATCAGGAGGCCAATGCTGTGACTCCCA
>NW_006436298.1:45743974-45750807 GCF_000325575.1 Pteropus alecto
ATGTCCCAGCTCAAACAAAGAAAGCAAATTTGCCTATTTCTTCCCTTCTCTTCTATTCAGCCCTCAGCAGATTGGTTAATGCCCATCCATATTAATGAGGGGGATCTTCCTTACTCATTCTACCAGTTCAAACGCTTCCAGAAACACCCTCGTAAACACACCCAGAAATAATGACTTACCATCTATCTGGGCATCCCTTCGCCCAGTCAAGTTGACTCACCAAATTAACTATCACACTTAATTTTTGTTTTTTGAGGAACCACCATACTGTTTTCTACATCAGCTGTACCATTTTACATCCCTGCCAGCAATGCACAAGGGTTCCAATTTCTCCACATCCTCACCAATATTTTGTACTTTGTTTTTGAGATTTAACCATATCAAAAAAAAAGTAGATCTAATTTATTCTTTTAGCCCACTGTACATGATTTCATCTTATGAATGTACTGGAATTCATTATCCATCTCCTAAAGTAGCATTTAAGTTGTTTCCTATCTCTTTGCTGTTACAATCAGTGCCACGTTGAACACTTCTACATATCGCTCCACAGATAGGAGAGTTTCTCTGGGTTACATACCTAGGAGTAGAATTCCTAAATCATAGGGCATGTGTAATTTAAATCTTAATATAAATTGCCAAAATTCTCATCTAAGAGGTGTTTCCCTATTTATATTACCATTAGCAGAACATGAGAGCTCCTGTTCCTCCACACCCTTGACAATAATCACTATTCTCCTAACTTACATAGCATTTCTCAACATTTAGAGAAGGAAGGAATTCTTTGCCGGCTCAGTCCTCAAGTTTACAATAATTTTCTTTGTTAGTGCTTTTTCATTTTTGTTTTATCTCTTCTTGGTTCCACCTATACCTTATCTCTGGAGATTTCCCTTTTCCCCTTCTGATAACAACTTTATCATGACACTGACCTTAGATTTTTTTTCCCACTTGTGAAACTGTCAGAAGCTTAGCCAATAATCTCCTTCTTTACAGGAACTATAAAATGAAATGACTTAGAGACTTCTTGGGATTTTCTAGGTGATGAACTAACATCCTCACATTTCCCAACCAGCAGAGTCAGCCTCTAAGCCATTCTTTGGCTAAAGTCTGAAAAATGAAACACTAGGCTGTGGAAGCAGAAAAAGGCTATGGCCTGGTATGACTGGAAACACCCTCTTGTCTACACATTCAGGACTGGGACTAGGGTGAGGCAAGTTAGGCACTCAGGAACAAAATTTAAGAAACACAAAAAACTCGGAAATCGAGGAAAATAACATTTTAGTGATGTATTTTTAAAAGCAAAATTAATGCAAAAATTTGTGACAAACAAAAATCAAAATTATAAATAAAGACAGGATCAGTATTATTACCATATCTCAATTGATTATAGTCATCTCAGTTTACTCTAATAAATCTCATCTTTCTATTAAGAGTGCTTTTGACTTTTTAAAACAAGAGTTAATTAAGGAAAAGGAAAAGTTATATACAAACCTCATTTTAAAAATTCAAAATGAGATAGCTTTATGAATCCTCTGGAATATAAGACTGCTGAGGAGAAAATTAGAACAGATTTTTAGCAATAAAATAAGGACACATTTGAAAGTTAGCATCACGGAAGTGATATTCTCATTTATCAACTTGAAATTAATATTCACAGCCATTTGTAAAACCTGTGAACTGTGTAGAGTACTCATCACTATTCTATTTAAACTATGGTGGTAATGGAAATTTCCTACAATCTAGCAAAAAGTACCCTATACCATCCAAACACGTTATATTCATTTGGTAGGGGTGCCATAACAAAATACCAGATTGTGTGACTTAAACACCGAAAACTTATTTTCTCACAGTTTAAGAGGCTGAAAGCCCAAGATCAAGGTGCTGGCAGGGTTAGATTCTTCTGAGGCCTCTCTCCTTGGCTTGCATTACAGCTACTCTCTTACTGTCTCTTCATATGGTCTTTACTCTGTGCAGGCACATCCTGAGTGTTTCTCTGTGTTTCCAAATTTCTTCTTCTTATAAGGACACCTGTCAAATTAGATTAAGGCTAACCCTAATGGTCTCATTTTAAGGCTCTATCATTTAAGGCTGAATCGCTCCTTTAAAGGCTCTATCTCCAAATACAGTCCCATTGTGAGGAATGGGGGTGGGAGTGTGGACTTCAACTTTAACATATAAATTGGAGGGGGAGGGAGGACAATTCGGTCCAGAACAAGGGGGGCATAAGACGTTTACCGGAATGAAGATTTTATCCCACGACAACTAATCAAGAACTGAGAGAGGAAGACAGCTCTTTCTCTAAAATAGAGATTGCCTCAATTGTGCAACCTATCGGGATTGAAATAACGCAGCAGCACAGTCTGGTTCAAAATGAATTGGTACAAGCCATGAAGCCTTCAAAGACCACTGGAGCTACCATCATGATCTTTTCCAGTTCCTCGGGTAATTCATAAACCCTACTGAATGGCGTCAAGTAGCAGGATAAGATCACCAAAGACAAATTCATACAATCCAGCTAGTCCATCAAATAGTGCAGTGCCACTTAGAACATCACATCTCTGTTATAAAAAGTAAGGGTCAGCAGGACACCCCAGCAGCTGGAGTGAAGTTATCCGAGCATGAACACAGAACCATAGTTTTAAGTAACGCAGCCCATTTATAAATGGCTGGGGAATTCCAGTGCATAACAACAGGTCAACTTTGTCTTTCTATATAAAAATACTCTTTTTGCATAAAAGTTTGATACTTTTTGTGAATCTAAGAGGTATCATCAGAAATACCAACAGACCGTTCATCTAGCATACAAAATTACCACCCCAAAAAATCTGTAGACCTTATTTAAACAGCATTGCCTGAAAAAGAAAAAAACAAAAACAAAAAATCCACAATATTTAACCTCTTCCCTAGTCCCCTAAATCTAACAGAAAAGTAGTTATTTGAGGATTCTTATTGCTCTTTTCTTCTTGAAGAATCCACGTAAACTTTATTTTCTTGAGCCACCACACTTGGAAGATACGGATTCCAACATCAGAAATAATGACAAAGTCTGCAGGTGGACTGCTCATTTATAAGTTTCTTAGATGCTTCAGAAGAAAAAGATTGTATAAATCTGGAATAATATTTACAACAATAATATTTACATATTTATAATTTGGTATGTTTCAGAAAGGCGCCTGCTGAAGTCAGTGTTAACAAAAACCATTGTCCATCATTTTATGTTTACTTCCCTTGAGGTACAGGAATCCTAAAGTTCAAGTTTATGGGGTTTTAATTTAGATTTTGTTTGGAGGAGGAAAATGTTGTTTGACTGTTGTTCCTAAAATAATTGTATTTCTCCTTTATGCAGTGTCTGGCATCTTAATAAATGTGAACATGGCTTCACAGTCAGGCTTCAAATCCCTTCTCATGTCAGCAGCTGGGGATCTGAGTTATAGAGAACTGCTTTTCTTATTACCACTTCTTCTTAATGCTTAAAAAAAAGCCTGGAATAATACTCCCTACTCATCTCACCTACTTGTTAATCTGGAGTAATTTATAGGAAGCATAGTGTGGAAAGCATATTGTAATGGGTGAATAGCTGTTTAGAAAAAAAAAAAAAAAAGAATCAGGAGGGTAAAAAGGCATGACATTAAACAGTACAAATGATCCAGGCTTTTGCTCCACCAAACCTGGGGCAATGTCTTTTCAATGTCATTCTTTAGAAAAAGTCTTTGAGACCATGCATGTCTTTTTAAACAAGGCAAGCCAGAAAAAATGGGGGGAGAAAAGCAACAAAACAAAAAAGGAGAGGGAAAAAAAGGAAAGAAAAAAATGGGCCAGGAAAAAGGCTTTTATTTTAAAAGCAAACAGCTAAGTGATTTGCTGCACACTTGCCATGAATAATAACGAGCAGATTGGTGGTGTGTTCCTCTTTTTAATCAGCACGTTGCTTTCTGCAGCAGCAGCCTGTCTTTTTACAGAGCACCAAGAGAACCCTACTTGAAGCACTGTACAAAACAGGATGGGCAAAGAAGCCCCCAGAGAATCGCCTTGCAGTAGATTTAAAAACATCCATTTTTTTTCTCCCCATTTTCACCCTTCTTTTTTCCTCCTTGAGATGAGGTATACTCACCAGTGTCTAAAAGAGTTCTGGCTAGGTTTTTTGTTTGTTTGTTAGTTTGTTTTTGCTTTTGTTTGTTTGTTCGTTTTTCATAGAAAAGACTGTAGAAATCCATGAAGCTATTTTCACTTATCATCTCTGAATTATTGCTTTACTGTTCAAGGTGGGAGAGAGCCCTCCAAACAATCTGCACTCAACAAACCAGCGTTAAAATGTGAACACAGCACTCTCCACACCAAAACAATAGTGCTTGTTAAAGATTCCTGTTCTTAAGTCCTTATATTGGGAAGAGATTTAGTGGTCTAAAGTGTCAGTGTAGCAGAGGCAAGAATCATTTGGCTAACTTTGGACAACTTTATAATCTCGTGCAAGAGGAATTTCAAGTGCAATGTCTCAGAAAAGAAGAAAAGAGCAGTTGGGAAAATAAACACTAGTCTTGGAAATCATATTCCTATCTGTAATTAAAAAGCATTAGCAACATCCCTGTGAGGAAGCTCTGAAATGCAAGTTCAAATACCAGTCGGCTCCTGTGTTGCTATATGATTCCATTTGCACGCACACATATCTAGTGCAGAATGCTAATTTGTTTTCCATCACCAGGAACGTTGAGCATGCTGACACAACTAGGTGAGGCAATCTAAAATTGTGCCAAGATTTGATTTTCATGTGAATGAATGCAGCCTACAGCTGCATTTGATAGCGCACCACATTGATATGACACCTTTTCTACAAGGTCTTTGGTGGAATACATCTGCTGAACAGAACAGAAACAAAATATGTGCCTTGACTCAAACTTCTGGCAGGGAGCTATCAAAGTGGAAACCTGCTCAAAGCCATTTGCATAATATGCAGATGAAAATCTAATGAGAAAGGTATATTGACAGACATAGCCTTGTTATCCGGCATTGCTGCGCATAACAGTATGTGGTACCCAGACATAATCTCCCGTAATGGTATTTTGCAATTTAAATGTTTTTTTCCTCCTCCAAAAGAAGACACATGTCAATAAGTGCCAGCCATCAATAACTGACATTTGAGATAAGATAAACTGCAGACAGAGCCAGCCCAATTTATTTTGGGACACAGATCTCCATGTTGTGTGCCATTTATTGGCTGAAGAAGAGGGAAGGGCGGTGGTCCCAAATGCCTACGCCTCATTTTTACTTGTGTTCCAATGGCTGCTCTTTCAGCTCTGGTGACAGTTCTGAGTATATTTCAAGGAACATTACTGAGAACAAAATCGAAGGCCATCAATATTAATGATCTGAACCAGGAAGATAGCTTTTAGTGTGCAAATTAATTACCCTAATCACAGGGTTTTTTGTATCCATTTTAATGAAATAACTATTTATTTCATTGAATCCTGTGCTTTTCTTTTGCAAATAAGGCACATTTACATGATAAATACATGAAATTTAAAAGGATGACTAAATTAAATTGGGGAAAAAAGACCTTTTTAAATACAATTTTCTTAGGAAAAACAGCTAGATTAATGGGTTGGTTAGCTGACTGGCATCTGTGATTAAATCTTTTTTAATGTACGTCAAATAGAATTTAATGGACCTTGAGAAATGTCTACACAGTCGGTAATATTCAGGGACTGGGGAAGATTCCAGTTGTCTCCTGTCATTTGTTCCTAAACCCCTGAAGCCTTGGCACTGGGACGCTGCTTGACACATGGGACTCACACTTCCAGTCCCTGCTTTCTCATCCGTCTCTCTTCCTCGCCCTCTTCTCTTCTTTAGTCGAGGGTGCCTTCTTTAACAATGTAACCAGCACATTCGCTTTTTAGAAGTGTGGATCAAAAAAAAAAAAAAAATCTCAAAAACAAAAAAAAACTGTACTATTAATGGAAGCATTAAAGTAGTTTAAATATGCCTCACATTTACCCATGTAATTCGTATTTGTTTCAAACTGAGCTGGCACTGGTATTGAGAGAGTGAAAGAGATAGGGGAGGAGGGAGGGAAAGAAGAAAGGAAAGAGAGGCTGCTTAATTCAGAGGAATTTTCAGTGAATCTTCTAGAGTCTATGGGTTTTGAAAACTTTATTTACTGTGGGTAAGCTTTGAAGGGCTACGAATTCAACAGAAGAGAGATTTGAAACACATTCCGTCTCGATTTCTTTCTTTCTTTTTTTTTTTTTTTATAATAGACCCAAAGAACAGAGCATCTTTCTCTGCTCGCTTCCCTCCCTTGGTTGTGCCACCAGAGATGTCTCCCTTCCCTTTGATTTGGAATGATCAATTGCAGCTGTGGCCGCCAGGCAGGCGGGCCCCAGGCACGGAGAACACCAGCTCCACTCCCCAACATTAGGATTTACATTTCAATGCCTGCCACCATTTTAAAGATAATTATAACCTTCTTAGATTATTAATTTTCTGTGGCTTCTCTAATATTTTAACAATGTAAATATCAATTTAGCTGGTTTAAAAGGAAACATCTCTCACCCATCCCCACCCCCACTTCTCTCTCTACCTAGGAAAATGCAGAACAAAAGCTTCAGCCCAAACCTGTTTGGGGCAGGATGGTGTGGGAAGGTAGGATGTTGAACCAACACATATGATTAAAATACCTGGCCCCTAATCTGGCCCAGATCTTACCATTTAAAGTAAATGAAAGATGGAAGCCTGGGGATGGGTTTTGGGGGGCAAAAGACAATGAAGCTTCCTTCTGCATGGGTGATGTTTCTAAAGCTGGACTTTTAAAAAAGTAAATTGTTTTTAGTTTTGTTTAACTT
>NW_006436298.1:45753580-45793855 GCF_000325575.1 Pteropus alecto
AGAAGTGGTGATCAAAAAAAAAAAAAAAAAACTCAAAAACAAAAAAACTGTACTATTAATGGAAGCATTAAAGTAGTTTAAATATGCCTCACATTTACCCATGTAATTCGTATTTGTTTCAAACTGAGCTGGCACTGGTATTGAGAGAGTGAAAGAGATAGGGGAGGAGGGAGGGAAAGAAGAAAGGAAAGAGAGGCTGCTTAATTCAGAGGAATTTTCAGTGAATCTTCTAGAGTCTATGGGTTTTGAAAACTTTATTTACTGTGGGTAAGCTTTGAAGGGCTACGCATTCAACAGAAGAGAGATTTGAAACACATTCCGTCTCGATTTCTTTCTTTCTTTCTTTTTTTTTTTTATAATAGACCCAAAGAACAGAGCATCTTTCTCTGCTCGCTTCCCTCCCTTGGTTGTGCCACCAGAGATGTCTCCCTTCCCTTTGATTTGGAATGATCAATTGCAGCTGTGGCCGCCAGGCAGGCGGGCCCCAGGCACGGAGAACACCAGCTCCACTCCCCAACATTAGGATTTACATTTCAATGCCTGCCACCATTTTAAAGATAATTATAACCTTCTTAGATTATTAATTTTCTGTGGCTTCTCTAATATTTTAACAATGTAAATATCAATTTAGCTGGTTTAAAAGGAAACATCTCTCACCCATCCCCACCCCCACTTCTCTCTCTACCTAGGAAAATGCAGAACAAAAGCTTCAGCCCAAACCTGTTTGGGGCAGGATGGTGTGGGAAGGTAGGATGTTGAACCAACACATATGATTAAAATACCTGGCCCCTAATCTGGCCCAGATCTTACCATTTAAAGTAAATGAAAGATGGAAGCCTGGGGATGGGTTTTGGGGGGCAAAAGACAATGAAGCTTCCTTCTGCATGGGTGATGTTTCTAAAGCTGGACTTTTAAAAAAGTAAATTGTTTTTAGTTTTGTTTAACTTGGAAAGTGACCTGAAAGCTGGCAGATGAGATTCACGTTTCCTCAATCATATTCTCCAAGTGTGGAGGGAGATGGCAAAAAAGAGGAAGCTTTCTTGATGAACTCAAACTCTTGAAAAGAGAAAAAGGGAAATTGCCCACAAAAGATATTGAGACTATAAAAAGGCTTATATTTCACGGTTACTGCAAACTTCCTTTCTGCTTATTATCATTCCAACACTTTATTTCCCACCAACCGATGCAGCTGGGAAAAACATCACATTGTACAAACAGATGTCAAGTCACTTAGATTGCCTGACCATGCTCCGTGGACCGTGATCTATTTTTTGCTGCCCCACAACTACTGAGCGTGTTGTAGGCATGGGGACTTGACTCCTTTTTTCTTTTTATATTCATTAGGTTGCCACAAGTATTCTCCTTAGGGCTGATCGCCTTATATCACTCAGTATCATTCAAACAATTTACATTGGGCAAATAAAATCAGAGAAGCATGTTTCCCATATCTACTGATAAATAAGAGGAATCATGTATATTAAGAGGCAAATTGATAATAGTGTTGGTCAGATGTTGTGAGCGGGTCATTCAGTTCCTCTCCTTGATAAAGTGCAGAGCCATAATAATTGCTCTGAGATCTCTTTACGAACAAGACCTTTATTTCCTAGGCACCAAAGCCATGAGATTGAGCATTGCTTGAAAGTGACTTGGGGAATAAAACTGCTCATGAAATATGCATGACTAACAACACATAGGCTGCCAGGGGAACTCAGTGTATTATGTATGACCCTTCTGTAATTGTAAGGAAATGATATTCATTTAAGTAGATGTTTATCACAGTTAAAGGTATACCTAATGAAACAAAGGTCATAAGCCTAAAAACATAAGGTTATAGCCCTTTTATTGCACCATTTCTCTCTCTGTTTAAAAAAACCTGGCCTTTTTATTCACAGCTGTTTTTCTAACACCTGTGTGCTCTGTTTATGCAGCCTTAAAGAGTTCCTGTCACCCATATTTAAATGCCAAAAGGACTATTACATTAAATGCTCTTCTAATATTATATCCACACATCTGGGAAATAGCAGACTGCATACTGCAATATATATCAATTGGGGCTAGAGATTTTAGCTACTGACATTTGGCTAGCTAAAGAGTTGGTTGTTTTTGTTTTTTTTTTTTTCTTGGTCCCTTAGTATTTCTCTACGGAAAATGCCTACCTATGCATTCAGATGAGAATTTGGCTTTTATTCTGAGATCAGGAATGATGTGGTCCTTCTGAAGTAGACCTATCTTTCAGGCAAAACAAGAAGGCAACAGTGCAGAGCGGACAGACTCCAGAACTTCAGGAATCAAACACCCCAGATTGGAAACCCGGCTCCTGTGATCTTGGGCAAGTGACTTAACCGTTCGGTGCTTCTGAACGAATTTTCATCTATAAAATTAGACCCATAAATAGTTGTGATCTCACAAGGTGGTTATGAGAATAAATGAATTAATGTTTGAAAAGCCCAAGAATAGTTTCTGGCACACAGTAAATGCTATGTGTTTGTTAAATAAATAAAACACAACTTACATGGTTGGTTTATTCTGCTGTTTCCTCCCCCCGAACTGCCATTTTCTTTTGCACCTAATTAACTTCCTCATGCCAATGTTCATCTTTAGGTTTCAGATGACTGTACCACACCTCATCAGCCATCGAAGCTTCCAGCCAAAGCCAACTGTGTATAATAACATGCTTTAATGACGGTGGCGATGAGCCATTCAATAGGGGCTCACTCGCTTATAAACAATAAGCACCTTTGGACTTTCCCAATCTCACTGACATTTGCCTGATAAGTTCACAGAGCGCTGGGAAGCAGGTGAAAAAAAATTACTCTAGAAAAACACACAATGCAGAAAACCCCAGGAGTCTTCATGAGCCGAATCCAAATTAATAGTGACATTCCAAATTACCTTAATGTCATTTTGTTTTGCTTCAGGTTGTGAGGCAGAAACATAAGAGAGAAAATAGAGATGCTACCTTATAAGGGGAACATATATTAACTCTTGAGAGTTTTACAGATTTCATAATGCTTTCATTCATTACTTCCTTCTGATCTCAAAACTATCATTTGTGATGGACCGGGTAGTCTTCACCATCCCCAGAAGGTTTTGAATAACTTGCAAACTCCCGACTTTCCCTTCCAAAATATAATTTCTTACCATGAGCAAAGGTGTCCGATATAAGATAAAATAGAAGCTGTGAAGTCAGTGAGGAGGATAGGATTTCTATAAATACCACTAGACTAGTAGCCATAAAATAAGAAAATAAAATCACAAATCTTGTTTTCTTAGATTTTAAAATCATTTTCTTAGATTTTAAAATCCTGTTACATGCACTGAAAGGGTTCTGAAGCTGGCTTGCCTACATTGGAATCTCAGCTCTAACCTTTTCTGTGTGACCTAGTGTAAGTTACTTAACCTCTTTGTGGCCTCAGTTTCATCTACTGAACAAGGATGATAATAGTATCCATCCACAAATTTGCTGTGCTTTTTAAGCAAGATAATGAACATGAGGTGTTTAGAACCATGCCTGGAATGTAATAACTACTCTATAATTGTAAGCTATTATATTATGATTACTTTTCAAATGAAAACCAGCATTTCAGGAAGTTTTGGCATCATCATACCACAGTGTTTTATGCTCAGAGGATTTGTTCACAACACCTTTGGTAGTGTTAAAGTCTCTCCACAAATTCTTTGATACTCTTCCCTTCAAAGAATAGAACTCACTTTTCCCCTCACATGTGGGCTGCACCAGATGACTCACTTCTAATGATTTAAACAGAATGGAAGTGATGGTGTGTGAATTCCAAAGCTGGGTCCTAAAAGGCACTTCCACTCCCGCCATGTTCTCTCTTAGATCACTAGCCCTGGGGTGGAGCTAGCTGCCACGTGGTTAGGAGATAAAGCAGCCCTAGGGAGAAGCCACGGGACTCAGCCACCTTAGAAAGATATCCTTCAGCCTCTGTCAGGCTTTGCGATGTTTTCAGCCATCCAGGCCTTAAGGCTTTGAGATGAGGCCCCAGATGTGGGACTAATATAAGCCGTGCCTACTGTGCCAAGTCTGGAATCCCAACCCAAATGAACCCATGAGATAAGAAGTAACTATTGTTGTTTGAAGCCACTAAAGTTCAGGATAATTTGCTATGTATCAACAGATAACTAACACAATATCTTTCATATAGAGATGGGTATTTCAGTTGCTAAGCTGAGGACTTGTCTGTATAGGGATGGGAAGTGGAGCAAAGCTTTAGAGACGGTCCAAATGAGTATAGGTGACAGTGCAAGCTAGCAAACCCTTTAGATACCTTAGAACATCTTTCATCTTTATGTATCAATTAACATAGAGATCTTTTTTTCCCCCATACCTAAGTAAAATAATTCTATCCAATATATAGTTCTTACTTCTAGACGACCAACCACCCCAGATGGCTCTGGACTGTCTCTGTTTTAGCAATGAAATTCCCACCTTGTCTTTTTCCTGCCTGGTCCATAACTAAAATAGCACATAGCCATGTGTATTTCTTGTAGTTCTGTCATGCGAGCACCCAGATTAACAAAATAGAGCTGTTTAATTCCATTGTGGACACATGAGAATAGCGTTACTCTAAAAAGTCATTCAAATGGAAACTTACCAGGGTTATGAACATAGCAATTTATAAGCAAATTAATAGTGTTAGCAAAGGAAACGTTAGCATATATAATACAGTAGCATTTGCCTCTAAAAGATACATATATAAATTATAAATTGTTCTCATCCATTTGTCAAAGCAATTTTTTTCTTTTCTCTGTCAGGAGGGTTATTCTCTCACCTTGAAAGAAGCAATAATACTCTTATCTAACATTTAATGAGCATATATGTGTGCCAAATACAGAAGAACTAAACATACATTAACTTAATACAACAAGCCTAATGAGGCAGATGCTACCAGATCTCTACTTCACAAATAAGGAAACTGAGGCACAGGATGGCTAAATAATGTCTCAAATGTCACATCACAAGTAAGTGGGCAACCCCAGCGTTCACACCTTACAAATGGACTCTTGTTTAAATCAGCCTCTGTTAACTAAAGAGCAGCCCCTTTTCTCCTGATTAAATTAGCAAGTTAAACTCTCTACTGAAAACCTCACTGAGAACAGGGATCCAATTGTGGACCAAAAACCTCAGATAAGGAAGGTGGGAAGATAGCAGTGAAAGAGATGAAGAAAGAAATCTAAGGGAGGGGATGAAAGCAGGATGGTGAACTTTAAAGAGACAGGACAGAATGATGGAGAAAGAAAGGACAAAAGGAAGAAAAAGAAATAAAAGAGCAGACTAGAGGGAAAGGGAGGAAGAAGAAAAAAGAAAAAGGGCTGGCAGAGGTCGAGTGGAGAAAATGTGGGCACAAGCAATGGTTCTGCGCACAGATGTTATCATTTTATATCTAGTAAATGATTCAAATGCTAAAATAAGCTCATAATGGAAGTTTGGAGTTGTTTTTTGTTTTGTTTTGTTTTGTTTTTTTTTAAGAATCTTTCCTTTGAAAGTATTGTTAAGGATAAAGGGGGAGGATGCGGAATCCGTGGCAGAAGAAAAAATTTTCCCGGCCCAAGATTTTACCCGAGGTAGGCCAAGCTTCTCACTGCAGAGTAAAAGCTACGTGAAATAAGGAAAGTCTAGAAAGTGTGCAGAGATGCAGGTAGTGGCAGAAGGCACATCTCCTGAGAATATTCTACCAAAGCCATGCTTTTCAAAGAAATTTTAAGAAAATGTATTGGCATGACAGTTGTTAAGATAATGATGAAAACCGGTGCAGTGTTTTTTAATCCTGGTGTACGTTAGAACCCCTGCGGGAAGCTTTAAACAGCACTGCTGAGCCCATCCACCCCGGCCTAATCACGGCAGACTCCTTGGGGGCACGGCTGGACGTTAGAACAAACCAAAATTCCTCTAAGGTAAGTCATTGTGAGAAATTCCAGGTTAAAGAAGTAGCAGAAGTGTTCCCATCAAGTTATTTGCTGATGTTGAAAACTCGATTCTACAGTTTAAATGACCCAGGCTAGCCAACACGGTATCAAAGGAGAAGAACGAGTTGGGGGAGGGACACTACACAATGTCAAGACTTGCTATAAAGCTATAGTAATTGAGAATGTGGTACTTGAAAAATAATGGGCAAATTGATCAGTGGAATAGAAAAGAAAACCCAGAAACGGACCCACATAAATACAGTTAACTGACAAAGGAGCAAAGTCAATGCAATGGAGGAAAGGTAGTCTATTGAGCAAATGGTGCTGGGACAACTGTACATCCACGTACAAAAAGATGAATCTAGACATGGACCTTACATTTCTCACAAAAATTAACTCAAAATGGATCACAGACTTAAGTGTAAAACACAAAATTGTAAAATCCCTAGAAGAAAACGTAGGAGAAAACCTAGATGACCTTGGGTACGGAGATGACTTTTTCGATACAACACCAAAAGCATGATCCATGAAAGAAAGAAATGATAAGCTGGATTTAACTAAAATTAAAAACTTCTCCTCTGCAAACGACAATGAAAAGAAAAGGAGAAGACAAGCCACAGACTGGAAGAAAATACTTCAAAAGAAATAGCAGGAATATAAGATCACGAGAGATGGGAATATTTTACAGTGAATTTCACTACAAACAAAATGCACCCCACTCCCCAAATCACCTCCCTAGTGGCGAATCTGGGTAGGCTGGGGCAGGGATGGGGATGGGATGGGGCTTCCATTCTTTCAAGATAGTGTTGTCTTGATGTCATCACTAGTCATTCTGGTTTTCTTTGCCGACAGAGTCCGCGGAGCCTCTTGACTCCTAACAAAACAAAACATCGCACCCAGCAAATGGGTGTAGTGTGGGGTGTGAGTCATGGTTGCTGCTGACATGGTTGTTATTTCCTTGCTCTTCGTGTCTACTTGAGTACTTTGGAGGTTGCTTTCATTTTTGTCCAGGAAAACCAGTCAGGTAAAGATTGCTAAAACTCCAGCACATTCTCTTCCACATAGCCTTCTCTAAAACTCCTCAGAGGAAGCTCTGCTCCTATAAAAAGAAAGTCAGCCTCAACCACCCTTGTCATTTCCATTTTTTCATACATCTCCTTTTGGCGTGTGCAGTATGCATGCTATTCCTCCATGCAGGTTTCATCTCATTTGCCCACAGCCATAGGCTACAGAGTGGAACAAAGTTCACTTTCAAATTCAATCTCAGACACAATGAAAAAGCAAGAAAATCATGAAAGAGAAAGCTGGCCAGAGCCATTAATATGAATCCCACTGCCAGATTCTTCTGGTTTATCCATCAAACGTGAATCAGAGGAATGTGCTCCCTCACGCAGCTGCTGAAGCCCTGACCCTGGAGACAGGGTACTGTCAATCACAGGAACAGCTCCTAAGACAGCCCAGAGTGATTGCTGGCTGCCAGCTGCAGACAAACAGACATACTATCAAATAACGCCCTGAATGGCACTGGACCCCTTTCTCTGATAACAGTAGCAGTCCCTGGGAACTTTCAACAACACAGTGGAAACTACTCTAAATTTATTTCCAACTCCAAGTTTAGAATTAAGGGAACCAGAGGAAATGACAGGGTTTCCAGAGGGAAAGCATACATTTTCTTTAAAAACAAAAAATATTTTACAACCCACATAGTGTTCACATCTCTGCTTGAAAGAAAGTGGCCAGTTCGGTATTCTTTAAATACTTCAAAAAAAACTGCTGAATTACACATGTGGTAGGAATCAGAGAGGCCTGCGTCCTTTGTCTGCATTTACTCTGACTTGCTGCGCTGTCTTGGAAAAGTCAGTAACACCCAGACAAAATGCAACCAGGGTCTGGTCTCATGCACACGCACATGCACATTCATGCACATGCACATACACACACGCATACACACATACATGCACATGTACACACACATGCAAGGTTACAGCGTCCTTGCAAGAAGCTGGGGTACAGGAGGCATAAAACTGTCCAATATTTTTATCCTAATTATTCCTAGAATAAAGATGGCAGTTCTTCATTGCAGACCCACAAATATCACCACTTCTATAAAATCAGACAACATTGTACGTTATTAGCTCAAAAATTTTTGAATGCTTTCTTACTTCTTTCCCCCTCAGTTTGAAATAGTATGTGCTGGATACACTCAGAGAATAAGTGAGTTTTCTAGGTGCTGAAGCATTCTAGCCTCCTACTTGTTTCCTAAAGAAATGCTCTCTCCTACCTGGCTTGATAAGAAATTTAATTGTAAAAGAGCAGGAGAGGAAACACTGAGTGGCTACAGTTCAAGTTCTGAGTTTGTTGGGATGCACAACTGATGCCAATGGGCCGCCTCTCTTCCAGGAATTCCATGTGATTGATCCTCTTTAAATAAATCTGGCTAGCTAACAAATAGCTTTCCCTTGCCAGCATTTTCTCAATATGGTCTCCAGACTCTTTATGGTTTAAAAAAATTACCAAATAAAATTCATGAAAAAGCAACAACAAGAAAAACATATCTCACAAAATTTCTGTACAGAATTCAAACATTGTTCTTGTGCCAGAAACACACAGCTGTGGGCCTGACGTGGCAGAACCATCTGCTACGAGGCCCACGCTCTAGCTGCTTGAAGGAGGCAGAGTTGAGTAGGTACGTCCTTTGTTGGAAACACACAAGCACCATAGCTATAGAGCTTCTCTATTTTTTTCCTTCATTGCCGTCTGTCCGTTTGGACAGAATTGTCACGAGAGTGTTATGTGTGCAAGATGGTGCAGACAATGTGGGCAAAATACAATTGCTTAAAGCAAACCGATGTTTGCACCTTCTTGTTAAAGCTTTTCTGATTTCAATTAGGATCAGGATAATTACACCTACTGAGAAGATGGGAACATTCTGAACAAGAGCATTAAAATGAGTGTCTTTTCAGCTCGGTGAATACCTAAGACATCTTCAACCCAAAACAGGTATCCATAGTGTCATTTCTATACACCTATTTCCTTTATGAATATAATTATAAACATAATATTTTACATTAATATGCTTTAATTTCCCAGAGAACTCTCATCAATTTGTGTTACCACTAAAATGTATTAATAAAACTAAGGAAGACACCCCCTTGGACAGAAAGAGTGGAATGTCACTCTAACCACATGCCTGCCTGGTTTGCAGGATTCAGGTGCCAGGCTGTCAGTAGGATGCTTGCATCAGTCATATCAGAGAAGAAATGCAGGCAGCTTTAAGAGTGACCTTGGACAGGGTGGGCTTATACCTTCAGAGCAGGTGTATTGTCTTAGATAGAATGCTATTTCTGTGTCTAAAGTAGGGGATCTTAGCTGGTAAAGTCTATGAATCCCTTCTCAGTATAATGTGTTTACATGCATAAGATACAGAAGAATCAAAAGGAAATCAATTATATTGAAACATGCTTATCAAGATGTTTAAATAAGTACATTTGTGATATAGGGGTATATGAGCTTATTTATTGACCCATTAAATAACTGAATCAGAGGGTTGAATACCTATCATAATTTCGAGGTAAGTTATGAAGGTAAACAACATTTTGCAGAAACTAATGTGATACAAAAGTATCCGTGAGATCCAAAGGCACAGGTGCTTCTAGTACAACTGCAAGGTTTTGCTTTCATTTATAACTGAAGGAAACAACTTTTAGTTAGAAATTGGTAAAATAAATGTTTTTTCTTTCCTCCCTACAAGTTCATGGGCCCCTGAATTCTAAGGACAGGCACTTTAGGAGTCCCAGGTTAAGATCTCTATTTTTGTTCTGTTTTTCCTTTTAGACAATTAAGTCTCTGGACAAGACAAAAATTATTTTACTGTCCAATGTTATGTGAATATGAAAGATAATGTGCTTCCGGATTTGTGGATCTTGAACTTTCTCTATCAAAGAAAACCAGTGTACTGCCGTTTAAATGTCACAGTGTTGGCTTTTTAAAAGTCATCTGAGTTTCTCTTCTCCATCCAATGTTACCTTTACTCCATCTTCTCTCCTTGTCATTTCAACTTCTAGATGCATGTACCTTGTTATGTTCTTCCTTGTTCCAAAAATACTTCAATTCCTTCCCTGTCTGGCTGTTCCTTCCTCCTAACTCTAACATCATTTATGTATTATTAATCACTGACAAATGCATTGTTCTCTATTATTTATCTAAT
Organism: Pteropus alecto; assembly: GCF_000325575.1. Classification (NCBI taxonomy): domain Eukaryota; kingdom Metazoa; phylum Chordata; class Mammalia; order Chiroptera; family Pteropodidae; genus Pteropus; species Pteropus alecto. The sequence continues at coordinate 45,763,716 of NW_006436298.1, forward strand.
AGTCACATTATATTTTTCACTTAAATGATGCTCTAAGAATTTTGAAGACTCTCTTTTCTCTGCTTCTTGCAACCATCCCACCAATGTTATTGCTGAGAACCACCAGCAAACACCATTAACTGCTTTCCGAACATATTCTCAGAGAGTTTAAAAAGTCTGTTCTTTTCTCTTGAGAGTTCTGGCAGACTGCAAATTACAGAAACTTGCTCACTTCTCACTAGAGCTACTTTCAGGGAGAGAATCATATACAAGGTGGACTGCTGAATTAAATGACCCTACAGGTCTTGCCTACCTTTGGAATTCTAAGACCCTCATGGCAACTGTGTCCAAAAACTCAAAATTTCATACTCAGATCCTGTACATGTAAATTGGCTCTGACTTTAAAATGAAATAGGCGAAAGAAATTATGGAAACACTGACTTTTCATTTTTGTTGAATATATGAGTTTTGTTTTTATTTGGTCGTCAGTATATCTTTTATGCTCCTGCTTCATTTTGCTATGGAAGGACAAGGTTAAAGTTCATCTATACAACCCTTTGCCTAGTGTCTAAAAATGCCTCAGTTGCAAATATATACTTTGTAAACACTTTGTAGATTGCTAAATAAGATGAAATTACAAAGCTCATTAATGAAAAACCAGTAGAAGATGTCTTTCATTAAAACAAAATTAGCTTTACTTTCTCCTAGTACTAAAAATTAGACTTTCTCACTCTAAGAAATTTTAAAATCTCACACACACACACACACAACCATTAGGGAAAATTTTTCCCCAGATTTATTGAAATATAAATAACATATAACATTATATAAGTTTAAGCTGTACAATGCAATGATTTGATATATGTATATATTGCAAAATGATTACTACAATAAAGTTGGTTAACACATTCATCACCTCAAATAGTTCCAATAGGAAAAAAAAAATTATAAGTTATGTAAAAATCTATGACCCAGAGATGACTAGAGTTAATTTATAAACCACCCTCTAGACATCTGTCTACATGTACAAATATATACGGATATTAATATATCCAATTTTACAGAAGTAGAATTTTATACATGTTGTTGTGTCATGAGCATCTTTCCAGGTCAATAAATACAGTGCTACATCAACCCTTCTAATAGGCTCTTGGTATTCCATTGAATAAAGGTACCATAATTAAGTTAGCTGATTTATCTGTTGTTATTGAAAGTACATTTTCAGAAAAACCCATGCTCATAGATACAGAGAACAGATTGGTGGATCCCAGAGGTGGGAAGAGGATGAAATGGGTGAAGGGGGTCAAAATGGACCAACTTCCAGTTATAAAATAAATAAGTCATGGGGATGTAATGAGACTATAGTTAATAACACTGTATTACATATTTGAAAGTTGCTAAGAGAGTAGTGTTATCTTAAACGTCTTCATTTCAAGAAAAAAAAATTGTAGCTATATGTATTGTGACAGAGGTAACTAGACTTATTGTGGTGATCATTTTGTAATATATAGAAATATTGAGTCATTATGTTGTATACCTGAAACTAATATAAAGTTATATGTCAATTATACCTTAATTAAAAAAACACTTTCAGAAGCTGAATAGATCTGGTGATGCACTATGATCTTCCCACAGCAGCCTCTGAGGAAATCCCAGCATGCTTCACACCAGACAATGTCAATATTAGCACTGGAGTCACTTAAAAAAAAGTAGATAGTTACCGGGTTAGACTCTGAGACACCAGAGTCCACATATTAAAGACTGAACCAAATCAGCAGAGCTAAAAGAATCACAAAGTCATTCATTAAGAAATAAGCTCCCCTGTGGACCTGAATAGACACTTCTCCAAGGAAGATATACAGAGGGCCAACAGACATATGAAAAGATGTTCAATATTACTAATCATCAGGGAAATGCAAATCAAAACCACAATGAAATATCACCTCACACCTGTCACAATGGCTATTATCAAAAATATAACAAATAAGTGCTAGTAAGGATGTAAAGACAAGGGAACCCTCATGCCCTGTTGGTGAGATTGTAAATTGGTGCAGCCACTATGGATAACACTATGGAGGTTCTTCAAAAAAGTAAAAATAGAACTACCATATGACCTAGCAATTCCACTTCTGGTATTTATCAAAGAAAATGAAAACATTAATTCAAAAAGATATATGCACCCTTATGTTCATTGAAGCATTATTTACAATAGCCAAGATATGCAAATATCTCAGTATTTAAGTGTCTATCAATACAAGAATGAATAAAGAAGTGGTACATATATTCAATGGAATATTACTCAGCCATAAAAAGAATAAAATCCTGCCATTTGTGACAATATGGATGGATTTAGAGGGCATTATGCTAAGTGAAATGAATAAGACAGAGAAAGACAAATACTGTATGATTTCACTTATATCTGGTTCTAAAAAAAAAATGAACAAATAAAACAAACAGAAATAGAGTCATAGATACAGAGAACAAACTGATGATTACCCAAAGGAGGTTGGTGGAGGAATGGGTGTAAAAAACAAAGGGGATTAAGTGGTACAAACTCTAAATCATGATGATGTAATGTACGGCATAGGGAATATAAGAATGATATTGTAATAACTTCATGTGGTTACAGATAATTACTAGACTTATTGTGGTGATCATGTGGAAAGGTATATAAATGTTGAATCACTATATTACAGAGGTCTCCAATCCCCCAGGCCACAGACCAGTACTGGTTTGTGGCCTGTTAGGAACTGGGTCACACAGCAGGAGGTGAACCGCGGCTGAATAAGCAAAGCTTCATCTGTATTTGCAGCCACTCCATAGTGCTGGCATCACTGCCTCAGCTCCACCTCAGATCATCAGGCATTAGATTCTCATAGGAGCAGTGGTCTCTGGTGCCCAAAAGGTTGGGGACCGCTGATATATTGTACATCTGAAACTAATAATAATATTTTATGTCAACTATACTTTAATTATTAAAAAAAGAAAGAAAGAAAGAAGCCCTCCCTCCCCCAACACACACACTGTAACTCACTCAATCAGGACTCCTCTTGCTGGTGGGAACAGGGCCTTTGAACAACCGGGCTGTGGGCTGGAGGCCCTGCTTGATGCCATAAAGGAGAGAGGAGCCCATCCTCAGGCACACACGGTCAGTGGGTCCCTGGCCAGTCTGGCACATAGGAAGGGCAGTCAGTCCTCTCAGATGGTGCTTTCTACTCACAGCCAAAGTCAGAAACAGTTATGCCAGCGTTGGCAACAACAGCATGTGGTCTGCATGGACTTAAAACAGTCTCAAAGTTGGAGGACTTATCATTTCTGTGTAATCAGTATCTCTTCTACAAAAAGAAAAGGAGACCAGGGTCCCAATTTTACAGATGAGGAAATTAGGCCACAGAAGACTAAATAAGAACACCAAATCTCCAGGAAGAAAGGCTCTAAAACGTAAATAGAGTCTGGGTATATAGGTGAACTGATACAAAAGAAAGACTAAAAATTGAAAAGATGACAATTATCAGGAAATCCTGATGAGATACATGGCTTGCGTTACTCCCCGTAGCAATGCAATTTTATTCAATGCCTCCCTTTGAATTCCTGTGTCTACTAAAAATTAATTAGTGCAATGATGAAGGGAAAGCCCAGTTTAGTGGGGAGGCTTCTGATGCCACTGATTTGGGGTGCATCCTTTGAGCCATTAGTACTTCCACATGGAGACCAACACAAGAATAGCTAATTGCTCTAGCTGATAAGACTACTGTGAAAGTTATTCCAACTTTGAAAGGGTTAAACAGATATTTAAAAAAAGCACATATTTTCCTATTCCTATATAACAAACACCGAAATGAATGTTCAAATTACAGAGGTGAGACACGTGGCAAATATGACAGCTACTACTCACTAGCAGAAGTAACCTGCTCAAGATCCCATATGGGTACACACTTTGGGAAGGGTCTAGGAGTCAGATACTTCCTTGGCCGTGCCTGTCTGAGCAGAAGACTCCTGTCTGGAATCGTCATTGAACTACTTTACATGTCCCAGGAAATAAAAGATACTGATTTAAGCCACCTAAATCCTAGCGGTCAGGGATACTACCTTTCTCTAACTGTGAACTCAACCAGACAGCAAGACAATAATATTTCATGGGCAGGGTTAGGGGACAGCGGTGGGGAATCAGGGGCGGGGGGAGGGGAGGAGGGGGGGGGTATTCAGTCTTGAATGCAGATTTTAAATTTTAAAAGCAGACATGTTTAGGTGTGTCTCTTTAAATATCCACATTGTGCAGAGAGGAACCTGATTTGTTTATTCCACTCTAAGCAGACCCTGACATCCTGGTGCCAAAAATATCCTCGCCTCCCCCTCCTCCCTTCCCACCATTGTCTGCAGGTGCCTTCGCCCTGAAAATGAAGTCCTCTGCATGAGGCTGTGATTGGCCCTGTGGACTATTTGGCAGAGAAGGCTGCTTGGCCCATTTCTCACATGCATTTGGGAGATTTCCAAACAGATGCATATGCATCTTCACTTTCTTGGCAGGAGGGCTGAGAATTTAAGGATTCTGGTTGGGAATTTATGCTGCTCTGAAAACTTAACCCATCATGAAAGCGACATAAAAGAGTTTATATAAAAGATATGACCTTTTGTCTCCTTTTGGAGTCTGTTGCTTGGCCTCCCGAGTCTTTGTTTGCCTTTCATTAAAGCTTTGGCGACTTTCTTTGTGAACGGGTAATTTTCACTGTCCTGAGCTCTCTAGGGTGTATTTTATTTTCAACAATAATTTCCAATTCATCTGTATCTATTGTCCCAGCCAAAGATGTGCTTCTTTATTCAGAAAGTACCATCAGTAGGGATAACAAATATATTTACATATTAATATTCGAAAGCCATTTGGGGGTAATTTAACAAAACAGGGGTAGATAAATTGAAGTAACCTATAATTTTATTACCTGGAGTTAGGTTCTAATAAGGACAAAGCGAGGAGCCCCAACAATAACTTGGGTGAACCAGAGGTGGAACAGTGTCCTGATCGGCAAATCCTGAACAATAAACTCCTATTCCTCTATTTAATCCCCAAATGATTAGAGAAGACAAAGAAAACCTTGCAAATCAGGAAGATTTCCTAATTTCATATCTGCCTGTATTTGTCTGGGCTAAAAACAGCCAAGAACTTTTTAATATTCTCCCCAAAGAATACTTTGTAAACTCACCAAATAGAAATTACCCTGTAAAAAGGCAGAAATACAGTCCTCTACAAACGATATTTTCTTAGACTGGGTAAACTGCAAATAATACAAACACACACAAAAAATTAAACTGTAGTTGAAAAGAACAAGAAAGTAATCCAAGTTTTTTTATTTGAAGGATTTAAATAATATTTCATCCAACAGTGTATTTGAAAAATACGCTGAGAGAATGAATTTTTTTTTAATGTCTGCCTAGATGTTCCAAGCCTTGTTTTAAATTTGCTTCCTTGCTTGTGCTTTTACCCACCCTGCAATTCCTCTCCTCCCTCCACGTTACCTGTGGAACCTGATTATACCCTGACACGGATTCCTCCCAGCACAGCTTCCCCACTGCTCAGTGACTTGGAGTAGTCACCGGCATTTACACATCTGCACTGACTCTGAATCTATTCTTCAGCTCAGTAGGATGCCCTGAAGAAAGGTTCTCAAGCAGGGTCTAACAGAAGCTTTATGAGTTGGGAGTTTATTTTTCCCTCTTGAGGGTAACCACCTTGCTAGGAGATGACAGAGATGCCGAGACTCCCTGCATCAGCTCCCCCGTTGCAGCCAGTACCGGGGATTTAGATCAGCCAGACCCCATGGAGGACTGCTCACGAGGCCTTGAGAAACAAAGGAAGTTTCCTCAAGCAGCTCATCTGCCTTAGCAGCACTTGATTCTAGATAGGCTAGTGCACCAACAATTCCTCCTAAAAGAATAACAGTGGCTGAGGAGAACACACTTCCCACTGTGAAGCAATTAGAGTGCTGTTGAATGGCTGATTGCTTGCGTGTGGTCCCCTTAGTTCCCCGGTGGAGTGTGCTTATAGTCCTGCAATTGGATAAAATGGATTGGAATGAGTGCTGTCATATAGAACTGCCAGCTGTTCTACTGTTAATAAAGACACTATTTAGCTATTAATACGTCCCATTCTTCCAAGTTGTGCCCATTCAAACAAAATATCTTTGTTTGCAGAGGGGGTGTGACTGCACCTGTTCTTGATTCGGGAATCTGTGGCCTGTGGAGAACCCCTTGTTACCGCTCGCTCTACAGCAGTTGTAGCTTCCAAGCCGTGTCTGCTTGTAAAAGGAACAGAGCAACTGGATAGTGGGATTAAAACAAGGAAAAGAGACGTTCTAGAGTGGCTTTTACATAATAAACGGCCCAGTTTATTGGGCAAGTTAGAATTTACTTGTAAGCAAATTCCATGTGACGAATGAGTCCTTCCCTCTGGATGGAGTGACTGTGTTTTAAATATTCCTGGGTCTGAAGGCAGAATTCTCTATGGTGATATCAGCAGGTGACAAATGTAGCCTAAGTCCGAGAAACTAAGAGGAGATACCACTTTTCAGATAAGCAAAGCATTTTCTTTCTTCCTACCAGCAAGCACTATACTAGACTCTTTGGAGTGCTGTCTTCAAGGAATTTACAATGAGAATAGAGAGATAAATCTTAGATATGCAGGGAAAAATAACCCACATGAAGTAAACTATGTTATGTTTACATTCCGATGTGGACAGATAGGAAACACAACAGGGTGTTGAGTGGAATGTATCCTAAAATTGCGGTTAAGGCCCAAGGTAGAGCCACCTGTTATCCACCATCAGCTGGAGAAAATTTCCCCATAGTTTATCCAGATGCTGCCCTACCACTGATAACACCACTATCACTACTACCACTAACACCATCACCCAAGTCAGTATGAGCAGAGGATAAAAGAGAATGGAGATGAGAAATTTAAAATAGCCATCTACCTCTAGGAATCAGAGATTCATTATTAGTCTTCTAGAGTTGCCCTTGCAAAATATCAGAAACTGGTTGGCTAAACTATAGAAATTTATTTCTCACAGTCTGGAGGCTAGGAAGTCCAAGATCAAAGTACTGGCCAGATCAATTTCATTCTGTGGACTCTTCCCTTGCCTTGGAAGCAGCTCCTCTCTCACGGTGTCCTCACATGGCCTTTCTCTGCGTGCATTGTGGGAGGAAGGAAAGAGGAAGGAAGCTCTCTGGTGCCTCTTCCTAGAAGAAGGCCCTGTTATATCTGGGCTCCACTCTCATGGTCCCATGCAACCTTAATTACCTTCTTATCGGCCCTATAGAGTCACGTCAGGAGTCAGGGCTTCACCATAGGAATTCGGTGGTAGGCGACACGATTCCTTCTATAGCACGAGGTGATGATTTTCCCTTTGTTTCTCCTGAGGCGTGAGGAGTGGAAACTCAATCATTCAGAAGTAGTGAGGGTGATTTCAAAATGGAGAAGTAACCTCTGTCTTCCCTGGCTGGAGTCCACTTGGGGCATGAAATCTACAAGCTACATACTCTCTTCAGTGTTGCTTCCTAAGAGGGGAATGGTGAGGGGTTCTGAAAAGACTGACAGGGTTTTGTGAAGTGTAGGAGATGTACTTGGATGCAGAGACAATGCCCTTTCTAGTCTATGGCTGGCTGGAAGAGCATAGAGGACATGAGTGAGCATTAATCATGTGTTTTATTTTCTATATTTTATGATGTTTTGAAATCTTAAAAATCTTGCTGGCCAGGGAAAGACAGCCCTTTCTAAGGCCAGCCAATTCTTAGAGGCAGCAAAGGGCTGGAAGCACACCTTGCATATGTAAATCAACCAACCCCAAGCCCAAATTCCCCAACCACCTCTTTTATCTAACTCTCATATACTAAGCCAGTGGACTGCTCTAAATCAAGCTCAGGCCAAGCATCAAATGACTAGAGATCTCTACAGCCCAGAGTCCACCAACGATATTCAAACCAGCCAGCCCTAACCTGTATACTCTGCTCTGACTTGTCTTCCCTACAGAAACCCCAACAAGGTTCTGGACTTGGCTTTCCCTTCATTCCAGCTTCTGCGTCTTGACCAAAACCTGGCACTTTCCCATGTGGCATGGCACGGTGTGACAACTTCTCTTAGAAAATGTAAGTAATAAATTTTTCTTTCAAGTATCAAGTGCATGTCAAAGATTCAAGTTTAAATCTGCTCTTTATATACTATATACATTTGATCAAGTTACATAATTTCTCTTCTTTTTAGTATCCTTATTGATAAATGAAGGACATACCTACTTTACAGTGTTATTGTGAGGATTATATAAAATAACATATATAAAGCAACTATAATGGGTATTAAATAAGCTTTAGTTTGTTTCCCCTTAAAAATTGACTCTGAGAATGGATTTTTTTTAACCAGCTTTGGGACATTCAACCTGAACTATTAGGTGTAGATATATCATCATCTGGTCAGATCCTGAAGGCTCTTAACCTCTTATTCAGAACTTTCACAATAGCAGAAATATGTCCACTAATTCTCATGACAAACTACTGCTGAATGTGTTCTCCTTTTCTGTAACATAGTTTCCTACAAATATGTTTATTTGATATTTCTAAATCGCTATTGCCTGACATGAACTAGATGAAAGAGAAGAAGAGGAGGGAAAAATAGAAGAAAGGAGAGAGGAAAGGTATATGGGTTGAACTATTTATAATTTTGTAGGTCCATTTTCATTGTTATAGATGATTACCATCTAGGTCTGCTATATGAATCTCTACTGGTAAAAAAAAAAAAAAAAAAAAAAAAGTCCTGCCCTGCATTTGTTTTTCTCTCTCTCTCCAAATATCAGGTTGTTATTGTTTAAACCTCAACAAAATGCACCAACCTGAATGATTAATGAAGCTTCCAGGCCCAGGAGCCACTGTCTCAGCACTTGCTCCCAGAATAGTCTAGGGTCACTTTTAGGAATAGTAATAGTTTTCCATTTGAAATGTTTTAAATTTTATCAACACAGTCATAATTTGCTACATATTACTGATCAATAAACTAACTGGAAAATGTTATATTTACTTAATCTTTAGTTCTCTAGCATCTTGTCCATGCCGAAACAAAACTTGCAGCTATTGAATTTTACTCTTTACTCCCCTCTCAGTTTTTCAATTTTATGATTTCACTTATTAAGGCTGAATTCAATTACTTTTAATGGTATGTGAGTAGTTACACAAATAACTTTACAAATAGTTCCTAAATTTCCAACATATGGTAAATGTGCTATTAGTTTAACTCCTTTACTCATTAATATATTTAAAAGAATATGATAGAATATGATGGATAAAGATGCTTCTTGATCTAAATTCAAGGAGAAGAAAAATGCAGTCATAGGCAAAAAGTCCAATGCTCAGTTGTAATTTCCTTACTGAGGAAAAGAAACACTGAAACTTGCCCATCTGGTACAGGATTTATGAATAAGATGGTATTGTGTATAAGTCTAAAATTATTGATGAACTTGTTAACCAAATGAAGATTATTCCAAGATAAATATTATTTAGAACAGACAAACTGATTTTAAAACAATGAAAAAAAACAAAAAAGAAAGAAAAAGTTTCCTTCTACTCTCTAACAAAGTAATATTAAATCAACAGTTTCTAAAATGTTTTCCTTGATCGCCTCACTGAGAAGGTAAAGGAGAAAAAAATTCTGTTGTCAAATAAGTATATGAAATGCTATAATTTTTCATCTTTGAAATTCAAAATGACTATTAGCAAATTAAGGATTTGAAAAATGCTGAAGTTAAAAATAAATAAATAAAACTAGTTGATTTTTTTTTTTTTAATTTCCTGTACCTGAGTACTTTTTTCTGATAGCACTTATTAACATCCAACACTTGGGAACTACTTCATTAAGGACATTGCATAAGACATTCGTGGATTTTTAGCAACAAAATGACATGTCTTTCGAAGATATAAGAAACAACGGACATCATTATGATCTCAAAAGGATCAAAATAAGTATTTGTAAACCTTGATACCCTTAAAGAAAGGTGACATAATCTTCCTTAGAGTGTCTGTTCATTATATCAACCATATTCTTAATCACTACTTCTAGAACACTACCTAGCACTTGGTAGACTTTCAATAAATTTATTTTGTGGAAATTACTTCTGAAATTCTAAGGATGTTTAATTTTTATATCTCACAAACATTTAATTTTTCCAGCTTTTTCACAATTTAGGTCAGTAAAGATATTGAAACAAGTATCTGGAATGAAGCAAAAATCAAAAGTTTGGAAAAAGCACAGTAAATGTTAAAGAGAAAAATTATCTTGATGACAGCTTAATAGTGTTCTTCAAAACATAAGGAGTGATTATGTGATAAATATTACAATCACGTATTAACTAAAACCTTTGTTAATTTTCCAGTAAACATGATCTCTCTCCTTTGCAATTTCTTCCACAGATCTGTATTATAATGATTGCAACTGAATATAATATAATACCCTGCAATTCTACAAACACTTTATTGAGAGGTTCTGTAAGTGGGGTGTTAAGGTAAGAAGTTGAAAGCACAATATCTAATCTCTGAAAAGGGAGGGAAAGACACATAAAGACAGTGTGCCAGAGTAGTTGAGAGTGCAGACTATGGAATTAGATGGCTTGAATTTGAATTCTGGCTTTGATGCTTACCAAATACATGATCTTGCACAATTAACTTAACTCTTCCAACATTAAATTTCTCCATCTGTAAACAGGACTACTTATAAAACCTACTTCGCACAGAGTTTATGTGAACATTAAGTGACAGTGCACAAATATTTAGCATTGTGCTATGCGCTTTACATGCCCATCAAATATTTGCAGTTTATTAGGTGTTAAGCAGCTGAAAACAATAGCACATGGTAGTACTAGAGTAGAGGTATAAACAAATTTCTGTGCGAGCACAGATGAAGGACTAATGTATTCTGCCTAGAAGTACATGCTCAGGGAAGTTTTCCCAGAGTTTTTGCTCAGACTTAGAGTAACAGTCAATAGAGAGAGGTGGGGGCGGGGTGGGGGTGGGGGAATCACAGATCTGGAGAATGGCATGAGCAAAATCGGATGGCATAACATGGCATGACACATTCAAGGCAGGTGGTGCATTCATTTCCTAAGGCAGCCAGAACAAAATACCACAAACTGGGTGGCTTAGAACAATACAGATTTACAGTCATACAACTCTGGAGGCTGGAAAATCAAATCAAGGTGTCAGCAAAGAGGGCTAGTAGGAGGAAACTTGTCAGAGAATCCTTCCTTGCTCTTCTTAGCTTCTGGTGGTTTGCTGGCAATATTTGGCATTCCTTGGTTTACAGGTGATTCATCCCAATCTGACCTCTTCTCCTCATATTCTCCCCCATGTCTCTTTACATCTCCTTCCGTGTGTTCATGTCTGTCTCTATGTCCATATTCCCCCTTTTTATAAAGACACCAGTGATATTGGATTAGGGCCCACCCTAATGACCTCAGTTTAACCTGTCAAGAATCTATTTTCAAATAAGGTTACATTCTGGGGGTTAGGACTCCAGCACATCTTTTTTGGGGGACACAATTCAACCCATACCAGGTGTCATTCCTTGAGCATTAGAGAAAGAAGAATGGATAGCAAGAAGGCAGAGGTGGTCGACAAGGCTAGACTAGAACTCTGTGTAAGTCCAAGATCAGGCTGCCAGCATGGTTGATTTCTACTCCGAGGCCTCTTCTCTTGGCTTGTAAGTGGCCACCATTTTGCTGTGTCTTCATGTGACGTTTTGTGAGTGCACGAAGAGAGGGAGGACAGGGAGAGAGCAAGATAGTAAACTCTCTGGTGTCTCTTCTGACAAGGGCACTAATCCCATGGTGGAGCCTCATTTTCATGGCCTCAACTAACCATCATTACCTCCTAAAGGCCCCATCTCCAAACACCATCACACTGAGTGTTAAGGCTTCAACGTATGAATTTTGGAGGGCACACAAGCATTCAATCTATAACACCTTGTACATAACACTTTATAGAAGATTTAATTTTTTTAACATGATGAAAAAATAAAAGAATCTACCTTTAGCACTGGGATTTAGGTTGCCAGATAAAATACAGGACACTCCATTAAATTTGAATTTTAGATAAACAAAAAATAAATTTTAGTATAAGAATGTCTAATAACTAAAAAGTTATTTGTTGTTTATCTGAAATTCAAATTTAACTGGGGGATCCTATATTTTTATTTGCTAAATCTGGTGCTATCTATCTATATCTATATAAATATAGATAAATAGATACAGCCAGTTTATATATATATACACACACACACACACACACACACACACACACACACACACACACACACAGATATATATATACATATATATCTGTGTGTGTATATATATATTTATAAATGTATATATATTTATTAAAATGCATGTTACGATGAAACCTCTATATATTTGAGACATGTAACATTTGGGTCACATTTGTACTAAAAAATGCAACTGGCCTGTATTTTTATTTGCTAAGTCTGACAATCCTAATTGGGATGATTTGCTCATCAGTAGGCTTGGGAATAACAAAGAATAATAAGGAAAAATTCCAAAGGATATAAGCAAAGAAGAGAATTCACTTGCCCATGTAAACAAAAACTATAGGCTCTCTGCTAGAGCTCCGTCGGTAGGGACTATATGTTACTTACCCTCTTCCCCTAGTACCGATAAAAGCATTCAACAAATATTATCCAATAAGCATTTATTGGCATTCCAAAGGACTCTTAATTATGAGAAGTTCCAAAAGATATAAATAGAATCACACCGCTACCCCAACTCCAACTTCTCGAGTTCTAGGAGGCTCGAGACCCACAATCTAAATTTGAACCAAAGGGCCTTGGAGGTTTGGGAACTAATAGAGGAATATACAAATCTTGAACTCTGTAGGCCCACAGCCCTGCCTGGCGGCCCACTGGGAGTCCCCAGAGAGGGGCCAACAGGGATTCTTTTCAATCTATGTTTCTGACTAGATCTGGGAATTATTTCCTGATTATAATTAAGACCAAAAAATCAGATCATTGCTTCATCCAGCACATGAGAGCACTGCCTAGTGAAGATGATGAACTTCATACAAATATCACAGCTCAGTAGTCAACAGTCATGAGATATATATGACTAATGTCAGAGCCTTCAAAACAGAATCATGAAAATATAAATAAAATCCTCCTAATAGGTGGGTATTTTTAAAAAGATAACAGGCTAAATCGCTATGGGAACATTATGGATTTTCTTACTTGAATTTGTGGAGTTTTTTAATGGGCTATTTCTCTAAATAGAACATTTTATCTAATGACCTTCTGAGGTCTCAGGATCCTATGAAACTTTTCTATTTTTATATTCTACTCTTTCAAGCTTGCTTATCACTGAAAGTTTTTTTTTTTTAATCTCATCAGAATGTTCTCAAATTGCCTCTGTTGGTAAATTATTCATATAAGGCAAAAGCTTTTAAATAGATTTGACAAGACAACTTCTTTAGCAAAGTCATTAAGATATGAGACCTCAGCAGGGTTGGACTTTATTGAGATTACACACAAAGTCTAGCTGTGTGAGCCATGATTTTGTGTGTGTGTGTGTGTGTATGTGTGTGTCTAACTAAATGTCATTCAGTATAACAAATCACCACTTTGCCACTAGTAATGTAGGTTTCAGGCAGTGTGCAAAACTGATTCACTTGCAGTATTATAAAACATTGAACATGGAAATGTAGCCTGAGGAAAAAAATTCATTCCAAGTTCAGAGGTGACTTCAGAGACAGTGAACATTCTGATGACAGCAGTAATGGAAGAATGAGGTTAAGACCTGACGCATGCAACATTTGCCCAAAACAAAAATGTGAATGACATTCTTTAAAAGCACATGTGTGCTTATTTAGATAATATTTAGTGGCTATAGAATGTTCATGCTAACAAAAGACATATGTTCAAACATCAGTGGTACCAGTTGATGACCTCAAAATTCACTACCAACCTGAACTCAAAAGAATTAACACAGTTTATCCTGTGGAGCTTTGAGGCAATAAAGTTTAAGGGGCAACCTGAGTAGGGAGAAAATTGTATTAGCCAAATAGTGATATTACTTAGGAAAGCAGAACACAAAAGGGTCTGAGAACTTCAAATTTTCTGCCCAGCTGTTCAGAGCTCCCTCCGCATATATTATTAATTCAACTCCACACATAATTATAGGCAATTTACATTAAACCTGGCATTAATGATTAAACGATGTTGACCACAGAACTTTACAGTCTCGATTTTGTTTATAAACTGGAAAAATAACCCAGGTTTGAGAAGATACCTTATTTGTTCATGACTCATGCATTATATTGTTACAGTCTTTGAAGATTATAAGTTATCAAAAATTGCCTTAGCTCCCCTTTGAAAATAAGATTCAGCATATGGACAGCTAAGGTAATTCTTCTTGGGTCATGTGGTTCTCTTGTCCCAGTAAGATCACCTTCTGAGGTGACCCTCTACTGAGGACAAACATTACAGTTCCAGGCAGGGGCAACACATGATGAGAAGGATGAAACAAAGGACCAGCCAGTGCAAATAGCTAGGGTTTTTCTCAATAGATCATTAAATGCTCTTTTTTTGGTGTCCACATTGACACTGTCTACAATGAGAGTAAGCGTTATAACACTTGAAAGATGCAGAAGTACATTTTCCTTCATGACACTTTACACCTTGAAATAACTTTAAATGTTCTTTATTCAAAGATCACAAAAAGTCCACGGGCCAAATATAACCTCAGATATGTTTTGTTGAGCTCCTAAAATTATTGTTTATATGTATTAATTGTAAACCTTAAAAATAATACAATTCCATATATAAACATCTATATCTGGCTCCTTTGAATACCTAGAGGTAGAAGTAACATTTGAGGCTGAGTTGCTATACCCCCTTTAGATCTAGTGTACCGGTTTGCTGAGGTGTCAATCCTACCTGTAAGCTTTTCTTACGTACTTCGCCAACCTGGATCCTGTGGAGATGTTTGGCTTTCTAACTCTCTGCTCTAGCCCAGCCCACTAATTTTTCAGGTTAGAGACCCAAGGCTCCGAGAAGGTGACTTGTCCAAAAATCAATAGCTAAAACCAGAGCCAAGCCTAGAACCTGGTTCCTTCCTTGTACCTCCCTCTCTCTCCTTTCTAACATCCTACCTGATCATAATTCAAGAATACTGATTATGATAGCAATTATAATTATAATGAAATACACTCTTTTCAGTGAACAAATTCAAAGGGTTATGATAAGATATAAAATGTAGGATAAAAACTAAACCTCAAGATTGATGACACGTTGACTCGTGA
The DNA here is from genome assembly GCF_000325575.1 of Pteropus alecto. Lineage (NCBI taxonomy): Eukaryota > Metazoa > Chordata > Mammalia > Chiroptera > Pteropodidae > Pteropus > Pteropus alecto. Next base: position 45,779,031 of record NW_006436298.1, read on the forward strand.
CTTTTAGAACTTTCACAATATTTTTAAGCAATGCAATGTGTTGATTAAAGACATTTTGGGGCCAATGTAGGTATTAAAATGTAGCACCTAATTATGATATTATTTAGTAAGCAGAACTCAAAAGAAAACCAAGAAGTTCAAAGTTTCTACCCAGCTGTCCCGAGCTTCCTCTCTCTCTATATATGTGTGTTCATTAGAACTTGAAAAATATGGAAACTAATTTTTGGTTTGAATCCAGTTTGCTTTTGGTCAATAGAATAGATCACGCCTTTGTCACAACTGTGGGCTGGTTCCTGTTAACACAAGGTGCTAAGCCTGATGAGTCTGAAAAGTCTGTAATTCTTTGATTATTGGAATATGATTAAAATTTTATTAAGTCTGCTGTAGTTGTTAGATGTAAACCACTGTTTACAATGGGCTGTTAAGAGATTCTTCCTAATGCGGTGAGTCATTAGTTTCGACACCCCCAGCTACACCTGTACACCTCCACACTTTCACAGCCTGTGGCGACCATGGACGGGGTTTTGGAGTACTGCCAGGTCTCTGAAGCCTAAGCAAATCAATAATCATTGAATCTTTCCTATTTTGAGAAGCTCCATTCTGCCTTTATTTCCATGCTAGGGTTGCCATTTGCACTGGGCGACCAATGGATGGTATGAAGACTCTGAGACTCTCAGAATTCAAAATCAACAACCCACATTAAATAGGTGTTCCCTGCCCTCTTCTGTGACTAGTCCCAAACTATTCTGGGCACTAGAATGTTGCCAAAACATTTATGTTTTACTGCCTTCCCCTTCTTGCCAAGTCTTGAGATCAAACTCCCTTCTCCATGTGGTGTCAGTAGGGAATAATGGAATGCAGAAGGAAAGATGGGGATACAGCAGACAGAGATTCAGAGAGAACTGGGAGGCTAGCATTTAGGCACAGACTCCGTAATAAGTGCTGCCCCTCACCGGTGATTTCTACTTCCCTGCTCTGACCATCACAAACGTGTGCACATAACTCCATCTTTTTGTTTACTCAGCATACACACTCCCGCTTTGAAAATCAGGAAGGTGTTATGGGCCAAGATTCTGTAATTGGAATATCACAGTTTTCTCGTTTATCAAATAAAGAGCTTGAACTGATCTCTAAGATCAAAAGACAAAAGTTCTAAAACCGTGTGAGCTATTAGTTACTTAGCAAAATCCTAATTCAGAAATATAACACTTTGACACTAGAGAGAAGACCCTACTGTGTGGATAATAGTCACCTGAAAAAAAATAAAAAGGAAAAGACTACAGTTTCTTCTATTTTGACAGTGGATTTCAGAGATTATGTCATCTTTTCAGGTCAGCTCAACAAACATTTCTTTAGTCGTCTTAGACATTAGGGACACAGATATGCAAGCACCCATTCCACAAATATTTGAGAAGATAACATTTGCATTGACACACAAATATTGTGTCCGGGCAGAGAAAACAGCAAATGCAAAGATCCTAAAAGTCTGACATGTTGGAAGAGTTTGAAGAACATAAAGATGGCCAGTATCTGTAGGAAAGCAGTGAGCCGTGAGGCCCAGCAGGAGGCTGGATTAGACCCCATCACAGGAAAAGACTTCTGGTTTCACTGTGAGTGCAACTTAAATTTCATTCTGTATGTTGTTGGAAAAGCGAAGCGTAGCATCTGACTCAGCAAGATTGATGGGTATGGCGACCCGAATGAACTGTAGAAGTTTATGGCTAAGCTGAGTCTCAAAGAATGATCATGTTTTAGCAGGAGAGAGGAGAGTAGGGGGGAAAAAAAGGTAGAAAAGAAAAAAGGAAATAGGAAAAAGAGAGGAAGCAGTAGAGGTAGAGGAAACAGCATGAATAACAACGCGGGATTTTCATGGCGTTTGCGGGAAGCCATGTGGGGTTAAGACTTGCTAGAGCATAAAATAGGAGGTGGGACAGGCAGTATCTGAGACTGGGAAAGTGGGCAGGTGCTAGAAATGTTGATACTGCAATAATAGCTCCTCAGATATATAAAACATATGTGCTTTATGTCTACTAAAATTCTGTATTAGACTCCACTTGTGGCCAGAAGGCTTACAATCTTATGCAACTCATTTTTCCTCTCAGCATCTAGTATAGTTCTAGTAGATATTCAATAAAAACTTGTGACTTGAGGACCATTAAGTAAACCTCGCTGACAATTTCTACTCATTTCTGCCAAACGGATCACCAGGGTTTTTATCAAATCAGGTAGATCAGGAAAACTTGTAGGCATTGATAATTGCTGCTTAGAATTCATGGTGAAACAATGTACAATGGGCCCTGTCACGTCCCTTATTTCTGGCCTATAAAACTAACAAGCCATCCAATTCGTTAAGATGACTTGTTTTGCTTGAGTAATACTTTATTATCTTACTTGAAGTGTAAAGCCACTTCCTTAGGGAAGAAAATTTCATAGGCAATAATAACTTACATATAAAAGCTTTTTAGTTTTTTTTTCAAAATGCTTTTACTTATATAATGTTCTATCTTCATAGTAGCTCTTTGAATTAGGTAAGGTAGCTCTTATCATTTTCATTTACTTTTATGAAAACTGGGGTTCAGAGAAGTCACACAACTAATAAACTGGAGCCAGAACTAGAACTGAAGCCTCTGACTCCCAAATTATTGTTATCATGTGTTTTCTCTGAAAAAATAATTTTAAAACAGACAAATGCATTATAATTTTATTATTTAGGTAGAAAAGGGGCAATGGATTTCTATAAGCTAATCTTCCCGATTTGGCAAGTACCCGTAACAATCACAATGCCTTTGTCTGTGTCCGTGTTTCCTGTTACCACAGTACTTCCTGGTCATCCATCACCCCAGGTCTGAGCAAGTCAACCATTTTTATTGGGCCTCAATTTCCTCATAGGACGTAGATAAAACACACAAACAAAAATGTCTTTTAGCTTCAATACTCAAAAAAATATAAGTGGACTTTCCCAGTGGACTTTTTTTCATCATCTTCTATGAAAAGCGACTGCATTTTCCAGGGAACACAGGATCTCTCCAAAAATTGGAAGTGCTGGGATCAGGAGATATGAGGATGCCTCCCCTATATGTACGCCGTCCACCAAAAAGCATGTGATTGCCAAGACATCAGCGCAGACTTAATTGCAGTCAATTACCTGCTAAAGCCACTAGGCATCCGGAAATTTTTTGTTTTAATTCCATTCTCTCGGCCTTTTCTTATCCGGTTTCTGTCTTTATTTTCAGGTGTTCAGGGAATATTTCTTCTCTCCTCTCGCCTACAGATTCATAACTGTTTTGAACTTCTCCCACTTGTATCTCTTCCTGCAGTTTCCATGCTTAAGATGTGTGGAATTTTAGATGCAGGCCCATGCAGGTCCTTGGTTCTTTTCTATACAGTCCTGTTTTTCTTCCAGTGACTATGTGGTTTTTGCTGGATATGCTTATAAATGTTTGTTTGTGTGTGGGAGGAGGTTGTTATTATTTTTAAAGCAAAAAATTTCTATAGCACTGTGTAGTCCTTGCCAGAGGAAGTCACAATCTGGCTGCCTCTCTATCAGAAAAAATCTCTACCCTGCCATTGCTTGAGCCACAGCCAGAGCCAGCATGTGGCAATGGCCCTAGGCCAGGAGGCTCTGCTGCTGGCAGCGGGGTGGTGATAGGCTGAGGGGGGCTCAGAATCTTCTCATCACACTTTCTCAGGGAACCTAGTCCAAATTTATTTCCCTGCCTCATACATTTTACTGTAGGCAAAGCCAACAAGCACAACGCAAAATGGAGATTTGAAAATCCTCTTAAAACTACAGGATTGTTTTTTCATGATTTGGGTTCAGTAAATTACAGGACAGGAAAGGTGCTGGGAGCTTTCCCTGGGCACAGAAATGTGTGGTCAGAGCCTTTCAGATTGAATGCTAGGTAACCTGGCCTCCTGGTACAGGTGAGGAGAGAGAGAAGATGTTAGGGTGTTGTTTGCCAAATAGTGGTCTGACCTGCCAAGGTCTTCTTGGAGTAGCTCCTGCTTTCCTGAGAAGGTCCTGTATCTAAATGGCACCAGCTAGATGTGAGAAAACCCTTCACCTGCTCACGCCACTCCCCCTCACCCTCCTCCTTGGCTGAGAACTAGAATGGCAGTCCACCTGGCTGTGTGCAAACAAAGAGGTCCTTCTTTTTGCCTGTAGCTTTATGGGTTGGCAGCTCCGGAAAAGCCTCCCTTTGATCTTGAGCTTTGAAGGGATCAAACAAGTTGCTTTAATGGGTGGGAATGCAGCTCTGAAAATCCTACCTTTTGTCAGTAAAGCATTTCTCCTTCTCCTCCTGGGGCAGGTGCAATCAGAGATGGAGTCTGCTTTCCAGGCCCTGAGCCAGATGTTCCTTCTTGCAACAAGTAGAACAAAGGAGTGAAAGTGAGATCAGGGCAGCGACTGACAAGGCCTTGTCCACAAATGAGCTCTGCCGGGTTGGGAGTTACTTCTTGATGTGTTCCTTCCCGAAAACTGCTTTAAGTACACTGCATTTTACAAAGGCCAGAAATCAGCTGCTTCAGTGTTAAGTGTGCTGATCATGACTTCTTGGAGCTTTTAGATTTTGTTTGGAAGAGGGCTCACCTTTAAGCAATGGGATTTGGGCTAACATCTTTTGATTTATGAGATATGTTTCCAACCTTATTCAGCCTAGGATCCCAGACCTCTTCTGAATGCCAAAACAGCCTTTAAATAACCACTTTTATTCCCTCAGCCTATGCTGCTACTATGACAGCAGAAACAGAAAAAGAAAAAGTGGATCATGGTTTGTATCCTGAGGACCATTCCGACATGACGCTAAGGACGTGCTGTTAAAACCTCCCATCAGAGAGAGAATTAATACATTTCTCAAACTCACCTGAAATAAGCAAATTCAGCACACTCCCTCATCCCTGGATAAGCTCAAAATTGTTTTCTTATAAATATTTTCCAGAAATTGCCTTAAATACAGTTAGGGAAAAGATACTGGTGATTATGCCTCCAAATGATTCCATAACTGTTCAGGCTAGCAGCTAAAATTTTCTTGGTGATGCTTATATTTTACCAAAGCATCCTTTGGAACTCGATCTCCCAGGGTACATATTCTGCAAATCCCTAGTCCCAGGAGATGATTCTTGAAGAGAGAGCTCCACAGCCAAGGAGTCAGCAAAATATTCGAAAACCACAGTTACTTCCTAAAATTCTCACTGAGCATTAAAGTCTCTTAGAAGACTTGTTAAACATTATTTAACCTACAGATCCCCAGATTATCTGACCAGGGGAAATGTTTTTCATATAATGATTAATAACCCATTGAACTTACTCTTAAGGGAACACATTATAAGATATTCTGCCTTAGACCACACTCATAGGATACCTGGAACACTTTATTAACAGATTCCTAGGCCCTTCCCTGGGATCTGACTGCATAGATCTGGAGCAGGGCCCGGGAATCTGATTTTTAACAAGGACACCAGGTGATTCTTATTGATAAGTTTAAGAAATTCTAGTTTTCTGTATACCTACTCTCTACACCGCCCCCTCCACACACGCACAAGTATGTATGCCAGTTATGAAAGCAAACCATAAAATATACAAACCCCTGAAGGTAATAGAAATGATTTCTTCCTAGAATAAGAAGGCAGAGATAATGTAGGCAGTGGCATTCTAAGTCAATTCGAAGCATATCAAATCAGTCTACCTTTTTATTGCCAGGCCCCTAGGAATAAAGAGCATATCAGCCTAAGAGAGAGCAGGAGGTGGCACGGGATGGCAGGTAAGTACACAGACATGGAACACAACCACCTGGGTTTGTGATCCTTGCTCTGCTGCCCTATGTTTTCTGAGCCTCTATGTCCTCTTCCGTAAAATCAGAGTTGATAAAAATAATAGTATTCCCTAACATAAAGTATCATAGAAGATTAGATTAGACAACACAGGTAAATTGCTTAGTATTATACCCGGCATGTTACAAGTGTTTGATAAATATTAGCTATGATTTCTAAGCAAAGATTTTCGGAGGCATGAAAATACATGAAAGAAGGGAAAAAGAGAGTGGAAAGAGACCAGTCCTTAGAAACATGAAAATCACCCCAGCAGAAGGCTCTTCTGAGAAAACACAAAATAAACAGGGTGAGTTTGCTTTTGCCTTATCTGTGTTGCTATCAGCAGCTCTCAGACTCTTGCAGTGAGGGTCAGATAGCATTTCTAGATGCCTCCCCTGCTCCCTGTGCTTTTAAACCTTCAAAGTTCCAGGCGCTCAGCACCCAGGGCTGACCTCGGCTTCCTCGGCAAACAAATGTCAGGCAGCACAAAAAGGGTTACAGCCATGTTTCTAAACAAATAAGAACTGCCAGGGCTTGGTGCTGATATGAAATTATAATCAAGGCATTCACGGATTGGTAGTATTTATCATGTTGTTAGCATTGTAAATTTGTACCATTGTAGATAGGAGTCACACAGCTTGGGGCCCTGTACCTTCACCTATTGTTTTCCCTGTGTTATGATAAATTTCCAGCAACACTTGATTAAAACTGCCAATTTGTTGGGAATAAAGAGAATCTCTAGACACTACCAGGACTAATTACGTTGTCCTTGCCAAAGGGGTAGTTGAATAATTGCATGCGATTATTGCACAGGCATGGCGCTTTTCACGTCAGTAGCAGAGCAATGAAGATTGATTCCCTTTAATTAATCATTCAAAAATAGCCCCCTTGTATCATTCCCCAAATAGGAGGGAGCATGTTCCTACATCTTTCTTCCAAAAGGCGCCTGGATGCAATTGGTTCCCTGATGAGATATCAAAATGTGTGTGTGCCTGTCCGAGATAGGAGGATCTCTCTGTAATTGATTGTGGATCCTATTCTCCCAATTCTTTATCCCCAGCACTGAACTCTCTTTGTAATCTTAACAGCCTGGAGGCACATTTACATAGCTTTCATTAATTGTATTCTGGCTTCCCATTAGAAAGAGAAGCAACAACTCTTATCTAATCCAATCTAGACTTTATTTTGCATTTCCACTAACATGATATATTGGGCTTGAGTATTCATAGTGTTTGGTTTGGAGAACCAAAGGCTCCATAGGACAATGTATTTCTAAAAGGCATTGATATACACTATCACACATCATTTACTTTGTGTGTTTATAGCTTTTTATAACTATCCAAATTTAGCCTTGCTTATGTTTTGAAAATGCTTGTTCAACTCAACCATTTAAATTTTAAGGTACACAAAATCAGTTTCTTAAAATGTTGCTTGGTTTTGTTTCATATATTCTTATCATTAACATGACTTAACAGCCTTTGTTCTAAAAAAAGATTCAATCAGCAATGCATGCGGATAGTTCTCTGCAAAGGCGTTGTGCTAGATGCTTTAGAGCGATGCTAAAGAGGGAGAATTGCACTGCTTTCTAACAGAGAAGCAAAATTGTGAAGTAGGAAATGTCCAGTTTGGGCACATCTCCACTTCCCTTCCCGCACCCTGCTCTCTCAAACTGTTCCTCTCTCTTCCATTTTCAGAAAATACCATATTAATGAGATTTTATATAATCTCATTTTCAACTTAAGTCACTAGAGGAATAGAGCAGGTGCCCATCTTAATATGTCATCTCTTCTGTCTTTGTTCTGAACCATCTTCTCCAAAGTTTCTTTTCCTTTCCACGTCCTCTCTGACCCCTCCTCACTGTGAACCCAAGCGCTTTGCCTGCCATCATTCAAGATTTAGTCCATCCAGCAGACACAAAGAATGAAAAGAAAACTGAGATGCACATGGGGATCACATCAGGCTTCGTTCTGTGTGCATTTAGATGCTCAACAGTTATTTTTGTTTCTTTACATTTAAAGATGCATTATTTGAACAAATTTTAAGAGTCAATTGGCTGAAAATCTCCTTGCGTGGGGTTGCCTTTTGAGTAAATGATAGAAACATGGAGCTTGATGGTATCTCAAAGAGCATCAGTTTCAACATGTCGAGATGAGAAAACTGAGGTCTCAAAAGAAGAAGTGGTCCTTTAAGGGCACTATAAGGAGGGAAGGCAGAAGAGGGAGAAAGAAGGATGCAAGAGCAGAAACACAGCTTAGAGTAGGCACTGCAGGCTTTGGAGTCAACCCTCTATTGGTACCTCAACTCTGACATTAATATTTAGCCCTTGAACCTCAGTTTTCACATTGGACATACAAACATGACAACATATTCCTACAGGATTGTTGTAAGAATTAAAAAATCACACAGGTCAAGGAATGGATACTAAAGGGATTCTTATTATAAAAGACAGTGAAAATGACAATGGTGATAACCAAAGTGTGATGTCTGCCACCATGCTTTCCAGGCCTTGGTATTTTGAGTTTTGAGAAAAGAACTTCAATTCATTAATCAAATGTTCTTTATTTTCCTCCCAGGAAATACAATTTACAAATTTTTTTTTTTACTCTGGAACCAGTAAGGAATGAAATAAAAAAAAAGTATCACCTGTAGCTAAGTTTCTCCCTCATCAGCATTTTTTCTCTCCCTTCCCACTATTAGAAGCAGAAAACAGAGCTGGAATGAGGAAACATATATATGTAATAGGTAGCTGAGAAGTATATAGGTAAGTCTTTGTAGCTCTGAGCTCATGGGAAGATGAATGAATGATTGTGACACTGCTCAAAGAACTCCTAGAAGAAGAAAGCTTCTATTTACCTGCTCTGTCTTAGAGAAAAATGGTAGTGATGGCCAGAAGCTTAAACTATGGGACCCAGCTCTTGAATCCTCACCTTAAATGACACTTAAGTCACCACCCTTGTGAGACCACCCTATTCATCTTCACCATAAGTTGGAATACCTCCCTTGACAGACGTTTCTTACTTAATACCATACATTAGTAATTTGCAAATTTTAATCTGCATTACTTGGAGGTCTTACTAAAAGTTAAATTCTGATTCAGTAGTTCTTAGGTAGGGCCCGGGATTCTTTATGTCACACAAACTTCAAGGGGATGAGGATGCCGCTGATATGTGAACCATAAAATGAGTGGCAAGGGTGTATATCACTGTCCTCTGGGCACAGCCTCAACATCCAATTTAAATCTCAGTCTCAGAATGGTTTTAGCTAACCTGATCTCTCCATCCTCTTAATGGATTTACAAGAGTGAACGTGTGTTCTCATTTCAAATATGTAGTTACTATATGTGATATGTTTATAATACCAACAGTCCTATTTTATTTTCTCACATAACCCATACTCATAACCACCAGGCAAGCAGTAGATGGAAGGGAATGTGGCTCATAAGGCAGTGAGAATTTTCTCCCAAACCCATCTCTATCTTCCCTAGCAATCACTCCTATCACATCACTGGTAAGCCTCCTCCCACCCCTGAGCTAGTGCCTTCTCGCTATTGCCTAATTGCATTTTAAGCAAAAAAAATGAAAATAGTATTTAAAAGTGTAATGGCAATAGGCACATGAGGAGCTGGGTATGAGAACTGTAGTAAAGGTCAAACACCATATAAAACAAATCATTTAAAATTAAGCTAATATATTATTGAAACTCCTTATAATAGTTTGCTCAGGTTACCATCACAGAGTACTACAGACTGGGTGGATTATACAATAGAAATTTATTTTTCCACAGTTCTGGAAGTAGAAGTCAGAGGTAAAGGTGTCAGCAGGGTTGATTACTTCTGAGGCCTCTTTCCTTGGAATGTAGACAGCTGTCTTCTTCCTGTGGTCCTTCCTCTATGTCTGTCTGTGTACTAATTTCTTCTAAGGATACCAATCATATTGGATTAAGGTCTACCCATATGACATCATTTTATCTTAATTACTCCTTTAAAGATCCTATCTCCAAATATAGTCACATTTGAGGTACTGGAGTTTAGGACTTTAACATAAAAGGGGAGACAAGTTACCTTATAAAACTACTGTTTTACTCCTCACTAGTTCTAAACCCAATGCACTGTGCCTATCCAGTCACGTCCGTAGAAGAGCAGGATTTTGTCACCCCAAAATATATCTCTTTGGTGTGAGGGTTATTTTAGACAGAATATTTTTAAGAAACAAAAGACTCAGGAAGAGTTTTTACCTCCTCCCCCTTAACTGCCTTAAAGAATGTAATTAGGGAGCCTGTTCCAGATGGAGCTATCATCAGAGATAACTACAAAGAATATGCACTAGGTGTGGTGGACTGGGAGGAACTTAGCAAGGCCTGTTTGTTGAAAGTCCTCTCTGTGCCCCTTTGTTTCTACATGAAAGGGCAAGCATTTGTTTATCAAACACCTGCTCTTCCTATCTTTCTGTAACTTGTTTTCTTCCCCTTTAGAATCTCAGAACCTTCCCCCTTCTCTTTAGCTCAGGATGGCATATAAGCCACAATTCTTGTTGTCTTTGGGCCTCGTATTCTCATGGAGCCCTGCATGTATGAAATTAAACTTGATTTTCTCCTGCTACTCTGTCTCATGTCAGTTTAATTCTTGGAACAGCCAGAAGAACCAAGAGAGATAAGGAGAAATTTTTCCTCCTCAATACGATAACCTGGCAATGAAAATGTGCTTTCAAGTGCACATGCTAGGTTAGAGCAAGTAGGTTAGGACTTCCAAAGCAGTTCATATATTTTCATCGGGTCTCCCAAAATTTTTTGTTAAAAAGTGCAAAATATAGACGTAACAAAAGCCTTTATAGTCATGAATTTCTTAAATACCAGCTCTTGTTTCTGAAAGAGAGGTTTAGGTCAGGTAGATCGGGTTTAGACAGGTTGAATTTGAGATCTAACATGCGCTCACCCATGCAGCCTGAGACTCAGTAGTACTCAGGATCACCCATATGGACAAGTCAGAGCAAACGGGGCAGGATGAAGGCTTCCTTTCCCTGTTTTACCTGTACTTTTACAGATCCAATCTCAAAAACAAAACCAAAACAAAAAAAAAAACAAAAAAAAAACATTTTACAAACACTAGTGTTTTTACTAAAGAAATGCAAAATCAGACACACGCACACACACACACCTCAACTGCACACAATATCAAGAGCCAGCCCCTAGCCTCTAACTGAACTGTATTACCATGTTTTTAAGTCCTGAGGTTGCAACAGCTGATAATCAATATTCTAGGTGTAATCTCAAATTCTGTGCTATTTTCTAAAAGAGCATTAGCCTTTAAGGTTCGCATTAGGTGGTGTAAGGCTTCCTTTGATTTGTCAGTCACTATCACCCTCAGGTCTCCTTCCGCCTTTATGCTTCCCATGTTTCTCCCACCTGCAAGGCCCGGACAATGCTATGGTATGCTATAAAGAAAAATAAAGTACTTTCCAGCTTCCCAAATTGTCTCTTTTGGGAGCCTATTTATCAGAAGGCGCAATACAAAAGAGAGGAAGTGCTGTAGGTAGATATTATAAATTCCATTGGGGTTTCAGAAGTTGAACCATCTATTTTATTCTAGCAGGAGATGTTTTCTATACATCTGCTGATTGCACATTCATTCTTTAATCTTTATACATGAAAAGCTAAAAGCAGAAAGCCATGGACTAAAATTTTCTCTGTAAATTGTTGAACATTTGCAACAGATATAGAAAATCACAGTGTGAAAGCTGTTAAAGCTGTGAAAAAATAAATTGGAGGCACCACAGGAAATGAAGGTTTTACATAAGGACAAGGAGCCAGCCAGAGTTTTCAAGTCCATTTTGTAATAAAGGAAATTATGAGCCACATAAAGCCCACTTTGGGAAATTTACATTTTGATGGATAATACACTTATAACAATTAGTATGAAATGTTTCTGGTTTACCTGCGACATGTTTCTAATAGATAGTCTGCATGCATCTGTAGCAGAATGTAACTGCTAATATTTGAAGTGCAGGTAATTCCTTGGTTCTCATTTAAAATACCATAATGCTCTCCTTGCTCCAGGCAGGCGAAAGTAAAATCTCAATTAAAATAAAAGCAGGCATGGTTCCAGTTAAGCAATGATCATTTAGAGAATTAATGCAATAAAGCTTTTTCCATAAAACGCACAGTCAGCGTGGTATGGGAGCAATAATGATAGATCAGGATTCTAGTCCCCTGAATCCGGAACTAGCTTCTCTCTTACCAGGATTTTTTTTTAATCTCTCATACTTCACTTAACCTCTCTGGGCAACGGCTTCCTTGTTGATCAAAAATGAAGTGCTTGTACCTATCATTTCTCAGGCCTCATCTGGCTTTGAAATGCTGGGCTCTATGATGTAAGACACCTGTGGAAATCCTTTTAACACGGAGAAATAAGAATTCTCAAAGGGGCTTGGTTTCTCTACAATCTAAACTCGAGAAGATTACAAAAATACTACAGTGACTAGGTACAGGGATCACAAACTGGCAGCTCTGTGCCAAATTTAGTTTTCAGCACGTTGCCTGACTAACACGTCATTTTAATTAACAACAACAATAAAAATAAATAATCTTTCAGATGTCCAGTTTGCCACAATACATTGCTTCTCTGTCATTCTCCATCTGGCTTGATCCATGCACTTAACGTTGTCTGCCTGACTGACTCTCAGGGGAATTTGAGTTTCTGACTTGGATCTGACATTCATTCATTCATTCATTAAACAAATACTTTACTGAGCTCCAACTCTATGTGTCAAGCACTGTCCTAAGTTATTGAGATTATAACAGTAAATAGACAAACTTTCTAGACCACCAACATCTAGTTGAGTTATTTATTCCGAAGCGAATTCTCAACTTATTTGGAAGTGAAAGTAGTCAGACAAAACTTTTTCAGGGCTACCTTAGTTTCCAAAGTAGAGGCTTTCGGTGACTCAAGACACTGTACTAGTTATCAGGGTGCCTCAGAAAATGCAGAGTTGAGTTACTATTGTTATAAACTTGATCAGGCACTTAAGCTTCATAAATTATTTCTGTTGCTTCTTTCTGCTTACGGCAAAAATTTTCCTTCTCCCACAAATTGGTGAAGAACAAGAAATTCTAAGGTAGAAAAAATTGGATCCTTCTGTTATATGTTCTAGTTCTGCTGCTGTCTTGTTTCATTTCTTATTCACTTATCCATTTTCTATCCCAGGTTTCTTTTTAAACCGTTGATAATCTTAAGTGTGAAGATAAGGCAGAGCTTCAGGTGTCAGAATAAATAGGTTTTTATAGGGAAAACACATGGGTTTTTAGAAAAATTGAGAAATAGAGTTAGTGATAATGTTCATGTCTATAGTATATGCACTCTTTCTTTCTCCTTCATGGCCATAAAATTCCCCTAAAGAAGGGGTTTGGAGTAGGTTTTATTCACACTTTTCTTCTGTAAGTAAATGTGCCCACATGAAGGAATTTATGGGAGCCTTATTTTCCAGGAGTTGCTGCTTTTAGTTAGATAAGAGAAGCTCCAAAATGGCTCATCTTTGCCTCTTTTGATTCTCAATTATCTTCAGCTCAAAATAATTTGTATGCCAAGTGGCATATTTGGGGTGCTATATTCTGATTTCTGGAAATCAAAAGGTAAGGATCTCAGAGACAGGGAATTCAAAGAATCTTGGATTCTATAAACTGTTGATGCTCTCTGTTGAAGAATTGATGAGTCTTTTTTTAAAGTTCCTATAATGAACAATCAAGTTATCTGCCTTGTAAGATTCTCCTAAATAAAGTAAGCTATTAAAGACAACAGAAAAGTGAAGTCTTGTCAATGTAGAGCGTAAGCTCTACAAGGTCAGGCAGTTGGCAGTTTAAGTCACGTGTGCGGGGGAGGGGGCAGGGGTGTAGGAGACACTCAACAAATGTTATTTCTTCTCAAATCTGTAAACAGTAAGAATAGAAAATATAATGGTCTATTATTATACATTTATTTAAGTTTAAGTTACTAAGCCTGCATTCGAGACATTTAACCTTCTGTATCACTATTACCTATCACATTTTTCTGCCAACCCAAAATACTCGAGCCACCCCCACTTTCCTATCTTTCATTTTAAATTATCTATTCCTCATATGTCTAAACTCCCCCTTCCCCCTGCTGGTTAATTATTACTTTTAAAAATTACCATTAAACAAGTTTGAGGAAAGCTGAGTAAAATGAAGTTCAACATATTTCATTACTAAAGGACTTCTCATAGCCTTTTGTGATTTTTTAAGGTAAGTGTATTATATATTTACCAAATTTATTTGACGATGGAATATTTTTTGGAAGTCCATGTCACAGGACTAATACTCTAAGAAACATACTTGAAGAAATAATGCTCTAAATCCAACCTACTCTTCAAGGCCCAGCTCAAATACTTCATCAATGGACTCTTCCTCCATTTCCCTATGGGGCACTGAACATGGGACAGACCACAGGAATTTTATTGTAACAATGACTGTAGCTTTTATTTCAAATATAAATACTGTCTTTATGAGTAATATTAGGAAAACAAAATCTCTTTGCTATCTAATGAATATTATTGATATTCTAGATTAGAACATGAAGAGAATAATCAGAAAGATCTGGGTGTTCATGAGTTCCTGAATGAGTATCTGATGGCTACTATGAAAATATATGGAGAGAATTATGCAAATGGAGTTAAATGACTGCTCTGTAAACCAATACTTAACTCACATAACCGACAACCAGAAGAGCTATCAAATCAAAATCAATTGTCTTTAAAATAAAAGCATGTTTACTCACCAAGCAATCAAGTGTCAACAATAAATATCCACCATTCCTTCTCTAATTCATAAATTATAAAAACTATTTCCTTCCTTCCTTCCTTCCTGTCTTCCTTCCTTCCTTCCTTCCTTCCTTCCTTCCTTCCTTCCTTCCTTCCTTCCTTCCTTCAATTCATTTAATGTACTAAGCTGCTATAGAGTTCAGATATTGTGCAAGGGTTTGAAAATATGAAGATGAATGAGAGTTCTTG
>NW_006436298.1:45794839-45805130 GCF_000325575.1 Pteropus alecto
AAGTTAAATTTTAGTGGTCCGGAGAGTGAAAGAAAGAGACAAGAGCAGTTAACCAGTTAATAAGTGTGGGCCAACTAAGATTGGTCACATTCCTGGATGTCTGTTGGAGCTTTGACTCAACTTCTGCAGCAACCACCAGACACCACCAAATCCTGCATATGCATGAACCATCAGGACTGTCACCCGTAACCAATGAAAAGTATAAATATTTCTTACTTACAGACCGTGCACCTATCCTAGAACTGTCTCTGCTTCATCTTCTCCTGCCCCCACTTATCTGTAGCCAATGTACTAAATTCTTTCAAAACATGTTACATCTTTCTTTCTCATAAAATAATTTCTAAAAGCACATAGTACAGCAGACATGTTTGCTTTTTCCACCTACCCCACTGCTGGTGTTTCAGACTACGTGCCCCAGGACCTGGCCCTTTTCTGGCTAGCATTTGGTTCAATAAAACCTTATTTCAGAAAAGCTTTCAGCCATGAACGTTTCTTTTCTTTCTTTCTTTCTTTCTTTTTTTTTTTAACACACTATATAAATCAAATGATAAATGTAAACACCTCCATCAGTGGGAAAAATACATATCACGTGCCACTCAATAGGGTATAACAAAAAGAGCACAGTATCCATAATATTCTAGCCAAAAATATATTACCGGGATCTAATCATGAGGAAACATCATACAATCCCAAATAAAGAGATATTCTATAAAATGACATAATCTTTAAAAATGATCATGAAAATCAAAGAAATACTGAAGATTTGTTCCAGATCAAAGAAACTACAGAGAGGTGACATCTGGGAGCAACCCATGATCCTGGGCTGGATCCTTTGCTCTGAAGGACACTGCTGGAACAATTGGCAGGATCTGAATCTAGTCTCTGGGCACAAGGTATGCAGGAGTTCTTGTACTATTCTTGCAACTGTTCTGTAACTTTGAAATGTGTTACTTCCTCTCCTGGATTAGAGTTATTTGTTGTCTCCTTTTCTAGTCCATCTAGTCCTCATTTGACATCAGGATGCACAGCTGGGCTCCATCTGCTATCCGTCCACCGCGCCTGGAGTTTAGTAAACCCTCATAAATGTTTGAGGAAGACAGGAAAGGATAGAGAGAAAGAGCGAGGGAAGGAGGGAAGCTCACCAAAAGTAGATATGTTACCTCCTCGGCCAGACATTTCAGTTGGGCTGGGTTCCTAGTGACTGGGCTAGCTAATGACTGCAGAAAATTCTATCCTTGCTTTACTTAAAGTGTCTCTGGAGGAAAGAAAAATCACTGAAGTGCATTTTTGGACCAGCTTGTCATTAGGCTGGAAAAAGCTATTTTGTTGCCTTAATTAGTTTTATTGTTTTGACATTTTAGCTTTTTAAAGGCTTTGTGCTGGAATTCAAGTACAGTATTTCATTGCCACAGAGTCTATTTTAATGAATGATTATTATACAAATGAACCTGCTAATAGGATCCTTTTTTTCCCAGAAAACAAACAAAATCCACATAGAAATCCTCAAGGGCCCATACTTTTACTAAACCTGTATGTTGCTGTCTTCCTTAAAAACAAAACAAGACCAAAAAAAATAAATAAATTGGTTCTGCTACAGATGGAAGTCATGGTAAACTGACACATTAATAATGCAAAGTATTTAAATGACGAGATCTTCATCTTATTTTTTTCTCAGCTTAGAAAAATAAAATAATAAAATAAGGCTAATAAAATAATACATTAGCCTAGGATCCTGAATTTGTTCAGAGCAATCTTTTAGGGACACTAATTCTTTGCTTACTATCTTAAAACCTAGCCTTTCCTGTGTGAATCCTCTGTCCTCAATGGACATGCTTTGAATAGGCTGCCAATCATATAAAAGAGATCTCGCCCCCTGGAAGAAAAGCCCCACCCATTTGCTCAGAAACAATGATAGCTTTTGTTGGAGCTAAACCTCTCTGGACTTCATTGAAGGTGGCATTAGCACTTCCTAGGGGACCTTGTGGCAGATTACCCAGCAGGATTCCAGTTACAAGAGCATGGTAAACAATTAGGCCTCATTTACATTTTACAATTAGGTTTCACTTACATTTTACTGTAATTTTGATACGCATCGAAGGCTTTATTTCACATCTTTACTAAATCCACAAACCGTGAATTTAAGCATCCCATATTTTTGACATGTTATTCCACATGCTAAATGTCGGTCGTCCACATTTGGTTGAACAAAGGCTAAGAATTATACAAGAGTGTGCCCAAATTGAAATGAAATGACTCTGAAATCTAAAAGCTAAGCTAAATCATTTACAGCAGCTTTGTAAAAGCCTGAGAGATGAAATGCAAATTTCCTCTGGTGTTAAATAAAATGTTTAACTCATGTCATGTATTCTAAAGGTCTCCCTGGATAGATTTCTGAAGGTCTGTCAGTTTATTAGGGCCCAGATGATGTCCATCAATTGGAAATCAATACTTACTGCTGAGTTCTAATTATAAATTACTGGAAAATGAAGGTGGTAAATAGAGCATTTCTTGCTAACAGTTTGAAATAAAATTGGTTTGATTTTCAGTATGTAAGATGAGAAATAATTTTTTTGTTCACATATATTTGCTTTTAATCCTAATTTTTTTTTCAAGGTTTGGTTGCCAGAGGAACAGTTTCTCTCTATGGATTGTTGCATTTTAAATTCTGGAAAACAGTGCTCTATAAATCAAATATGATGATGTTCACAGGGAAATAACATGCATTTACATTTTATTGGTACAAATAGGAAGGAGTTTTCCTGCCTCTTTTCTTTCCTTTTCATGGTCACTTTATTTCCAAATATATAACAGTGTACATGCCTTAGCCTTTTAAAACATTTTTTCGTAGAGAATTTCAATTGCTTTTCTTTTCCAAAGTTCCTCATCCTGCACTTATGCCTATATAATAAAGCATGCCTCCTTCCTTTCTGTAAAAGTATATAAAAGAATTTTACACTCAGCAAAATAAGCTGAAACCACACAAAGAGGTTCTTTTTTACATAGGCTGTCTCATTTCTCCACTAAATTCTGCCACTAACATTATTTACAATGTATGTGGTTATTTAAAAAACTGGTTTTGTTTGCCTCCTCAGCAGAGGAGAGGGATTCTACATCCAGGACTAAATTTTTACACTCAGCATTTGCATTAGATCTTGGGAGCTTTCTCCAGTTACCTGCTATCGATTCATTTGTGCCTTCAGGCCAGCATTTAGTTGGTGACCATGTATCACGCACCAGGCACAAATACGACAACCTCTGTCTTTATGGTATCCAGAGCCTAGTAGTAAAATATCACAACAAAGTGTAGCACTCATTGTGGCAAGGAGTTGAAAAGAGGTATTTGAGGATTACCACAGGAATATCAGACAGGAAGCGCCATCTTGGAGGGAAGCTTGCAGTCTTTCCACTATGCAATCCATGAAAATCAGAGAAGGTAGGGAAATCTAGAGCGAACTATCAAATCTCCCTGTTAGTCTGTTAAGCAGAGATGAAGAAAAAAAATAATACAGAGACTCAGATCAGATGGTTGGCCAAGTACCAACTTGGGAGAAATGAGGCCACAGGGCTACACCCTGACCCAAGCTCTGCAGAACTGCAAATAGCAAATGGGTGATTAGGCCAGACCTAGAATATCCTTACATACAAGCAAGTTACCTGAGATCCTCCCTCTCATTTTTGGCAAAAGCTTCAAAGAAGACCAAAAGCCTCAGGGAGTCATTAATAATTTATTTTTAGTTCACGTGCAAATATGAATTCTTCTCACAGAGTCAAATATTACAGAGTTGTTTTGTGTGCAAAAATAAAAATATCAGGAGAACAGCTCAGGCCATCAGTTCAGAGCTCTAACCAACTGCCCCTTTTATCATATAAAATATCCACACATACACACACACCCACATGCACTACACACAAATGCACATGTATACACATCAAACACACAGACATATACACATAGGTATTATACACATATATACATGGAAACACATATAGACACAAATATTCCTATACAGAATATCACTTAAAAATAGCATCCTAGTCATAACATAACCAAAATTATCCACTCTCTAATTTCAATATACTTTCACATACATCATTCCATTAATCTTTACTAACTTCCCTCTTAGTTGATGTACCTGAAATTACAGAAAATCCAAACAAACACAGTACCTACATCCCCAAAATTCATATTACTTTCCTGCTCTAACGTCTGCTCTAATATTGGGTGACACTTTTCACTGACTCTGACCTTAAAAGCTAACTAAGCAGGAAGTAAAGGTTAGAGGTATAAGGAAAGAAAAGCTAGAACAGTAAATACTACAATAGTCAAAGAAGCCACATCACAAAGTTTCTCTTGGAACCATTTTAGCAATGTTTATTCTCCTGATAACTAACCATTGAAAGGCTCATTTAACCATCTATGGTGGATGGACTATTTCTGCCACCCCTTCCTTAAGCCTTAGTCAGGGAAGCTCCACCTTCAAGGCCCTTAAATGAGAATTCCAAATAGAGTTCCTTGATGCTGGATAGGATTCTTTCCTGTGTACAAATATGTGATAGAAAGAAATGAAGTGAGAAAACTTGGGTATCAATCCTAGACCCATCTCTTACTGGCTGAAAGATACTGTTTATGAATCTTATCTGAATCTCAGTTTCCTCACATATAAGTACCATGTTTATCTATCTTTGAGTTTTGTAATGTGTCAGTATGTGTACATCAAAATAAAATAATGGACATGAGCACTTTGTAAAGGAGGAAACAAAATATTTTTCCTCTACCTATCTTAGGTTCTCTGGCTAAGGCCCTATAAATTACACTAACAAAACACAGATTAACAAAAGTTTAAAGTTTTTTAAATGTTCATTGCACATATACATGGGAGTACCAGTGATGAGTAACTCAAAGTGGTGCCTAAAACTTGGGCTTATATAGCATCTTTACAAAAGAACAATAAATTTTTAGAGAAGTGATAAGACAAAGGAAAAGGATTTTGAGCTTCCCATGGGAACAAACTGTGGGAAGGCAAATATATGGGGAAACTAATGGTAGATGAGGGATAGTTTTAGCAAGGTTCGTTATATAGTTTCCTCTGGTGCTGTCTCTGGGCTGATAAGGGTCAAGAGTTGTCTCTGGTGATTAATTTCTGTTCTTCCTGGTAGAAAAACACCTTTATAACTTATATCCTGCTTTTAGGCAAACAGAGGAAGAGCACAGAGCTTTTCTTGTGTCTGCTTCTTCTCTACTGCCTTCCGCTCAAAATAATCCTCATGCTGACGTGACATATCTTGGGGTAGCATGTTCTGCTACTCTTATATTTCATTGGTTATAAGGCACTATAAAAATCTAAAATGTTATTATTGCTACTGCAATCACATTATCATCACAAGAGTGCCTAAATATGTACAACTCTATGCCTGACCTAAACAGATAGAAATGAGCATAGCCTTACCCTGTGCGGATTTACATTCTAAAATATTTACACTCTGATCAAGTTAATTTCCTCATCTATAGTATATTTTGCCTTCCCCTGACCCACTATTTAAGCATGTCCTTGAAAAGCTCATTTATTAAAGGGGTTTAGGGCTATAGTAATCTTGCAAAGTTGGAAAAAAAAACTTTCAAGAGCACACCTAGTTTGTTAACATATAGCTTTTATATGTTTACATGAATGAACACTAACTTTATCTAGCACTAGGTGGATTGTGCTGTCAGCCTACACATCTCTCTTTTTTCCTCTCTCCATAAATCCATCATTTGTGGATTATCACATGGTTCTTTCTATTCTTGGTCACAAGAATAGTGATTTTTTTCCCCCTCTAATCAGATACTCAAACTTACAAATTGGATATGGTGGCAGTTTTTCTCCATCTGGTAAGTAAGCAAGAGACTTGGCAAATGTGGATTTTATATTATTCAGTGAGGAGATTGACAGTCTTGTGGAGTCTGAAATGGATACAGTAGATTCAGCTGCCATGTCAAATCAGGTGGAAAGTCTATCATTGTTTGTGATCTGATGAGGACAAAGGAGCCAGCACTGTGGTATTACATTCTCCAGTTGAAATCAAGTGATAGAAATTTATAACTTTCCCGAGGTATCATTTATCTAGCTGTGGTAATGTCTATGGAAAGAGTTACTCAGCCTTATAGTGTTGCATTTCTACAACGCCTGAAGCAATGACTCTCCAATCGTGGTAGCCACAGCTCCATGAAGCCTCACATAGACCATCAGATCAGCTGTACACTTCATATGAGTGGTGGATGAAGTTGGAGCAAGAATGATTTTTGTGAATTACCTAATATGTATTTGATACATTCACTGGTGAGTCACATGGTTAAACTGAGAAATAAGGTCAAGAATTTTCCCATGGAGGGCTCTACCTTTTATACATACTCGTTTGATGGCCCTATTTCCCCCTAAATAGAAGAATAAGTTTACAAAAAATTCCTTAGAATCAACCATTAGAAAGTAGTAAAAAATGTGAATAATGATTCTAGTTCAAAGATCTCCATGAAAGATTAACAATAAAAACAAAAAGGAAAACGTCCAATAATGTGGGAATGGATAAATGCATTATAATCTATATGTATAATGAAATAAAATAGTCTTATTATAAATGCTTATAATTAATTTTAATGGCAAAATGCATATCATTAAATGTCAGGATATAAAACTATATGTACATTATAGCTTTAACTATGAAAGAAATCTGGGTGTGTAGGAAAACACTGAAAGAAAATATACTTACATAGGAGTGATAGTCATCATTGGTAGCAGAAATATCAGTGGTTCTTTTCTGCCATGTTTTTCTATATTTTTCAATTTTTTTCTACAATGAACAGATATTACTTTTATATTCAGGACAAAAAAAAATGAGAAGAACTAAAATAAAGTCCTTTAAACTGACCTATTATGGTGATTAGCTGATGGGACATTTTGTATATAGAGTTGCATATTGTTATTTATCCTTCTTTTAAAAAATATCCTTTTGTGAATTTTTTAAAAAGTTAACATGTTCTTTAAGGTACTTCTTAAATTAAAAAAAAAAATAGGACATGAACAAAAGATGCATACATTTCTACTTTTTCCAATTTTAGGAGTGAAAAAAAACCATTTCCTTTGCAATGACCCATATTTTCCCCCTTCTCCATGCATCTCAAGATGGTGGGTTCTGACCTGACCCCCAGGCAGCCGGTCATCCAGCTATGCATTGATTGACCCTACTACTCAGTGACCTGAGGCAGCCTGGGAATTTCTGACCTGTTCTATTCATTTTATTAATCATCAAAACTTTGGCTATGAGACATGTTGCTATTGAAATAATTTCACCTGTGGGGTTCATTTTGCTTTAATCATTAACTTCAGCTTTCAATCTCTTCCCCTTTATTCCCATCAGAAAACTTCTCAAGCCTCCAGTCTGGCATGGAGATTAGCTCTGAGGCCCGTTGGTTCAATCAGCCTCTGTGCTTCATTACAATCCATGACATAATGACATGATGTGATTTGCCCCAGCGCACTCCGAAGTGACTTGCTGTTGTGGTTCAGCAAGGCAGCAAGAATTTTTGAAAAGCCGCATTCTTGTTGATATCATACTTTTAAAAACACCAGATTTCTCACTGACTTTGTAGAAAATTCAGTTTCTATATGACTAGCTCCACCACTAGAAAAATATATGAGCTTGTGCACATATACAGCCACACTGACTTAAACTGACAATACTTAATTATTCTCTTATTTCGTAGAAATTGCTTAATAAATTTTAGGTTACATTTTTGACTCAACTGTGGGGGGGGCGGGGGTGTTCAAAGATGAAGAGGGGCAGATGGAAAAACTGTTTTTAAAAATATTGTTGAAATATATACTGAACTACAGTTGTTGCTTTCTATTTATTATTACACACATGTGGTTACCCAACACCGTGAGTTCTTTTGCAGTAATTAAAGATATACATTCAATCTTAAAGATAAAACCACAGAATTTGATCCTAAAGTTTTTGTTTCTTTTGGTCAGCTACAGGCAATAAAAGTTGAATATGCTTTCAGCCCATTCACCTTGACTTCTCATTGATCCAGTCATGACATCCAGACAGGTCTAGGAAGGGTGAGATATGCCACTATTGGTCTCCAAGGATATGCTACCATCAACATGACTTTCCCTTAGATCTAATATCATCAGTTCCTGTTCACACCCAGTTCCAGACTGGGCAGTAGAAAAAAACCTGGAGAGGATAGCACTTTTGCCAGACACCAGATCCCTATTCTTTAGGTAATTGCCTTTTTTCCTGTACCACCACTTCAAATCCAAGCAGTTTTTCCACAGTTGTTGTTGTCGTTGCTGGTGTGTGTGTTAACTGTGAGTTTTTGATTAAGGGTCAAATGCAGCCCTAAAATCATACAGATTTTTAACTCTTTGTGTGTGTGTGTGTGTGTGTGTGGTCACTTTCTCTTTATTTCTCATCTTAATCTTATAACTTTAAGCTGGGTTCTCTTTGCAACTGAATTATTGGAAAACAGAAAAAAAAAAAATATGCCTAAGTCCTTTCTGCATTAGTAACATATTTTTTTAGCACTGAAAATTGCTGGAAAACAGGTCACAGCTTTGAGTAATAAAATCTTTCTATACATATATTAAGCACCATATTTTTGTTGAGATTTAATATCTTGTGAGTGGAACTTGTTTTTGGCCATGGGTGGGCTTCTTATGTCCTGGCCCTTATCTTTTAGTCATCAAGAAAACTGGAACGCTTTTGTTTAATATTGATTGGACTTAATGGTGAAAGCAAAGATGGATAAAATGTGTGGACCAGCCCATTCACTCTGTCCAGCTATGGAGCCAACTTCTGGATCAAAGAAGAATTTATATTAGGTAGAGTTGGAATATGACTCTTGCTAAAACTTAAACCAAATGCTGATAAACATGACCAAATAAAGTTCACTGTTTAAACTTGTCTGAAAGATACACTACTTAATTCTAAATCAATTCCAGTGAAAAGTTTCATGGAACTAGACATAATGTATTTGAAATCAATGCTAAGTGAAATGTGCCTTCAGAAAGTTACTAGGCTGGGAAAAGGCAAAAATCTGATGCCTAAGGAATCAATTCATAGCTTTTGAGAGCAGTCACACAGTTTAGTGTTTATGTCAGATTTTAACGTAGTGGTCTGGAGCCAGACTGCACAGGTTCAAATCCTGTCTGTCATCTACTCCAAGAACTTGGATAACAGATTTAATCCCTCTTAGCCACAGGTCATCATTGGCAGAATGGAGCTAATAATCTCTCCTACCTCTTAGGGCTGTGCAGATTAAATTAACACAGGTAAAGCACCTAGACAAATATCTAATGTATGGTAAGTGCCTAATAAATACCAGTGACTATTCCAGATTGGATAAAATTCCATGACTAAAATAGATAAATGGTTTTAATATTAATGGAAAAAATCAATTATATGATTATTTTGATTTATAGCAAGCGTTGTTCTCTGCTTGATAATGTGGGGGGAATCAGTTGATTTTTATTAGATGTATTTTCTGTTGTAAAGAACACATTTTGACCTCTAAGGTTGAAACCTTTTCCAAAGCAGGTGAGTTACAAGATACTGCTATGAGAAACCAAAGGGACACATACGATTAAATCTATAACTTAAAATATGTATGCAGGTTGAATCAATATACCATTGAGGAAAGAACTTTTACAATTCTCATTAGTAGACAAACATCTCCTTCTGATTGGGAGACAACAGACAGAGGTTTTTATTTTTGGCTACCAGAACTAATAAGCTGATAGACTAAGCTTTGTGCATCTCAAAAGGAAAGATCTGGGATGCAGCAGAGTGAGAGTATGAACGAGGTAATCACCAACAACTTGGAAAATTGAGTGACTAGAGTAGTTCAGCCCTGAAGCAAAGAAATATAATTATTGTGAATAAATTCATGTGATAATATAAGGACTTGCTTTCACCAGAGAAAGTACTAAGAACAAAGTTGAGGAGAAACTATTGAGAGTATAATTTGCCTCTAACAAATATTCAAGGTAAATTTTAGAGCTCCCAGGTCAGAGCTACTCACTCAATTTATTCTTAACGTAGCAGGACCAAATTTCATCACCCAAAACTCTGGTGGGCAAAAGGGTAAACTTTATTGATTGTCTACAATTCAACTTCCCTTTGCTTTTTATCTTCCACTCTGCCAAATGGCAGAAGACATAATCTTGCCAATTCAAGATACTCTTAGTCACTTCCACGTTTTTTTTTCTTTTTGGTGTAAATAGACAAATTTGAGAAATTTTCCATTTGCTCC
>NW_006436298.1:45805153-45821237 GCF_000325575.1 Pteropus alecto
TTCCCTCCTTTTTCTCCCCTCTCCCAGAGTTGCTTACAGAAGGAACTTTCAGGTGCACCAGGAAAGGAGCAACCCTTCCACGGTCATTGGCCACTGTCCACACTGGCTTTAACTGAGATGTAGAATCTCCGGGAGCCTTTGGTGGTTGTCATCTATTCTCACTGAGGTATGTTAAGATGATGGCCCGAGGCCAAATTTGATAAGTACACACACAGTAGTTATTCTTCATTCCAAATCTGAACCCCTGTGGGTCCACCTGCCTCCTCATAGACACATTCATACCTTCCCAAGGGAATAAGACTTTTAAGCTCCTTCTCCTGCAGCATTCTTGGTGCTAATCCATCTTATCACACTTCCTGTCAGTACTGTAATATTGGTATAATGAAATGCATGTCTTCTCTTTTAGACTTTAATATATTGAACAGTTACATAGCCATACATTAATTTTAAAAATAACCTGAAAGAGTGCACTACTCCAAGCACATTTTGACCAACTGCATAAACCAAGAATTTCCTATTGTCATACATACGCATATATGTATGTCTGCACTCATCAGCACATGACATCTATAAATCATTACTCACTAATGTAATAATATATATGTAGGTATATATTTAAATTGCCATTAATTTTATTGTTACTAACTCCAATTTGCTATTTAACTTAAATTTCAATAATAAATATTTTGATATTATGCTTTAATAGCACAACCACACTTGTATAAATACTTGATTTTCAGAAATGGTTATAAGTGGCAGGTATAGTGTGGTGGTTGAGGAGAGATAGATTTCTTAGATTTGAAATCCAGCTCCCCCACCTACCAACAGTATAACTCAAGACATGTCACTTACTCTCTCTGTGTTCCAGTTTCCTAAACTAGAAAATGAGAATAAGATTGTAGAGATTTAAAAGTATAACACACTTAAAATGCTTAGAGCAGTGTCTGATACAAAATAACTGTGCAATAAAAGTTTATTGTGTTATTCTGGATGCACAAAAGACACCATTGTCACTCAGAGAATGTGTATATCCCTGAGGACTAAATTCAGTCCTGTCTGGATAACATCACATGGATGTTAACTTCAGGAGATGTCTTAAAGGCAAATCAGTCATTTTTTTTCTGATAGGTTCAGAAGTGATCATTTTGAGTCACAGGGTAAAAGCGAGGATGAGGTCATCTTCTTGGCTGCTCAGAATCTTCTGTTTCTTTTCCAGCATTTATATATGCGAAACACAAAAAGGCTTTTGAAAGGATTGGAGTTTTCCAATGACTTATTTTATGCTCAGTAGCAAAGTTAGAAACCTATGATAACAATCACTTATATTTCTATACATCTTTAAATTTTATAAAGCAAGTACTTCAGTTTCCTAGGGCTGCTGTAATAAAGGGCCATGGACCAGGCAGCTTGAAACAAAAATTTTTCTCTCTTACAGTTCTAGAGTCTAGAAGTTCAAGATTAAGATGTCAGCAGGGTTGGGTCCTTCTGAGAGCTCTGAGGAGAATCCGTTCCATCTTCTCTCCTATCTCCTGGTGATTACCAATACTTGCCGTTCCTCAGCTTGTCGAATCATCACTCCAATCTCTGCCTCCATGTTCACATGCATTCTCCCTGTATTTCTGTGTATTCACATGGACATCTCTTTGTAAGAATGCTAGTCATACTAGATTATGAACCCACCATATTCAAGTATGACCTCATCCTAACTAATTAAATCCATGATGACCCTATAACCAAATAAAGTCACATTCTGAGGTACTAGGGACTAAGACTTCAACATTATCTTTTGGAGGGGCACACAATTCATCCTCTAAGAGCAGCTTAACAAGCAATTCATAATTAGAATTATTAGCCCCAGTTTATATATAAGGAACCTGTGGCTTTGCTAAACAAATGTTTCGATCAATGTGACACAGTTATTTCTTGGGTTAAACTCAGATCTTACATTTCCAAGTTTAAGGTCTTTTTGTAATTGTATCCCCATCACAACAATAGTTTCCACTAATGGTTCGCCTACTATTTATTATGAAATTTATATATTAATTGATAGCTTTTGGTTTGCAAGTAACAGCAGAAACAAACAAACAAACAAAAAACTGGTTTAAACTATAAAGAAGATCAATTAGCTATTACAATGAAAATCAAGAAGTAAAGTAGCCTTCAAAGTTAGGGTGTGATGATTCTTCCTCTTCTTCCTCTTCCTCAACATTCTCTCTTTCTCTCTTATCGCTTCCCTTTGTTTCCCTTCCTTTCTGTTCCTAAACAATCCAGTCCAAAACCAATAAGTGAGTCCTGAGCAAAGTAGCCATTTGTGTAGGGAGGGGGAGATGGGAGCTGTGCCAGCCCAAGTAGAATACTGAAGAGTGAGTAAGGTGAGGAAGGTTTTCATAGTAGGTGGGGAAATGTTATAATGTGTGGTGTGGAACCTGATTGAGGTGAGGAGGGCATCTATGTAGGCATCGTGTACCACTCATGGGATGCAATGACAAGAACACAGCCTCACTTCTGTGACAGTTTTGTCCAAGATGAATCTAATCATGAGTGAACATCAGACAAACTCAAATTGAGGGATATTCTACAAAATAACTGGCATGTAATCTTTTCAAGTGTCAAGAGCATGAAAATAAAGAAGAACTAAGGGACTGATCTAGACTGAAAGAGGCAGAGAGACGTGAAAAATCTAAATGCAATGCAAAATTCTAGAATGGATTATTTTGCAATCAAAGTCATCATTGGGATAATTGACAAAACTTGAATGTGATTTGAGGATAAGATGAAATTAATGAATGGATGTTGATATCCTAATTTTGGAAGTTCTATTTTGGTTATTCAGGAGAATATCCCCATTTGTGGAAAATAAATTCTAACGTATTAAGTTGTCATCATGATGACAACTTATTCACAAATGGTTGAGGAATAAAAAACTTCTTGTACTATATTTGCCAAAAACAAAAGTAAAGGATTTTGGTTTGGTGGCTCAGTGACAGCACTAAAGATTCAGTTTCTCTCTGCCTAATTTGTCTTCCACTGCATCAACTTCATTCTAAGCCATACTCCCTTTCATGGTCACAAAATGGCTTCCAACACAGAGAAAATGTGACAGGGGCAATTGTTTCCAGAAGCTCTCTAGAGAGAAATAAAAAGTTAATAAGCCTCTTTCCTGGAAACCTCAAGAAAATATCTTCTCCCATATCATTGGCCTAGATTGAGTCATGTGCTGACTCCTAAACTGTGCATCATGTGCCCGGAATGGGATTATGCTTATTATCTTAGATTTGACCCACTAGCAGCTTTTGCCAAAGCACATGGACTTCACATGAGGGAAGTTTAAATAACTGAATGAAAATTTGAGTAGTTATCAAAAGATAAGGAAATGGGATGTGGGGCTGGCAATTACAATAGCCACAATGAAGGTCAACATACCACTTTGGTTAACAGCTTGGGTTCTGGAGCCAGACTGTCTAGGAAAAGACTTTGTTCTGTTCATTTCCAGCTTTGAAATTTTGCGCAATGTCTTTAATCTCTCTTAACTCAAATTTGTTCGTCTACCTACCTGATAATCTTACCTACCTCAAAGGATGATTGTGAGAATTCAATGAATTAGCAAATGTAAAGCATTCAGAATGGCGCCTGCTACACTGCGAGCATTCAAAAAAAGATTAACAATATCATTCTCTCATTTAATTGTTACAAGATTCCATTTTACAGATATATCCAACTGATAATTATTGCATGCATGCTATACGCTATGTTCTGTTCTAGATATGGAAAATGTGATAATGATCCAGACAGACTGGACCTTCTAAGATAGAGTTAAATAAGCAGTTTGTTCAAGATCAAACAGCTAGTAAATATCAGAGCTTGGCTTTGGGGTCAGGTTTCTCACCTTCTCACTTTTCCTTCAAGGACCAACCACTGTTTAAGAGGAGGAAGTCAGACTGCATGCTGAAACCAGGCAGAATGTTACAAAAGTAGTAACGCTTAAGGTAGCATTTTCCTCCAAATTTCACATGTCATAGAATATATTTGTAAACTTTAGGAATTTTTAAAATGATGATTGACAATAGTTTGAGCCTACACTGGAAAAGGAGAATTTTGTTTTTAGCCAACAATTACTGAGCACTTACTTTATTTCACATACTATATAGCAACTCATTTAACGTCAGTGCAACCCTGTAGAGAGAGTGTTGTTATGCCCACCATACGGATGAAGAAATGAAGGCTTACAGTAGTAAAGTACCTTGCCAAAGTCACAAATAGCAACTGACGGAGCTACAATTTGAATCCAAGTCAGTACAACTATTTTTTTATTTTTGTCCTCCAAACTACTATGGTGCTTTATGCAGCAGCAAATAGGTAATGCTTAACTCGTTAGTATTTGTTGAGCAGCTACTATTTGGCAGACACTGTCTTAAATACTATAGTCAGTAGAAAGCTGGATAATTCCCATCGCCAACTAGTGTATGCAATATCCATATGAAGTCTTACTCAAAACTGCTCAGCGTTGAAGACTAGTTATTCTGGAGTTTTCAATGGTCAAGAAAGTCTCCCATATCTGCTGTTGCTGCACTGCAGCAACTGAGTGTAGGCTCTTATGTGCCAAATTTAAGTGAATGTCAGTTTTTAATATATAGTAAAATTCTGTATGTCTATTCCAAGTCTAATGACAAGAGAGTCGATTTATTTAAATGAGGGCAGCAGAGAAAGTGAGAGAGACTTGATGGAATTCTCTGGTTTTATCACATCTCCCCAGAATGTTCTCTGGTAGAGCAAGAGAATGGTTTTTAGAGAATAAATCAAGTGTTTATTATTCACTCTCACCTTATAAGTTTCCTTTCTCTGCTTTTGCTCACTTTCTCCATTTCTATGCTCTCACATAACCTCTCTCTTCTTTTGCTCTCTTCTTATTTTTCTGCACCTTTAAATTTTTCTCTGCCTTTGCCTTAAGCCTGGTAGTGGCTCTCAGGGGCTTTGCCTACCCTGTTGCTGACATCTAGGGCTAAAGCATTTGCTAAACCTATGTTCTGGGTGATAGGGCATCAAATGGAATCCCTGACTACTGGCAATTATTAAGGATGCTGTGGCACTTCCCACTGTGGTGTTAACTGAATGATCTGGCCCCTTGCCCTCTGAGCTATTGCTTTAGCCTCCTGCAGACCCACGTCTGCAGTTTCAGTTGAAAAGTCATCTCTCACATCTTCAAAGACTCTATCACTGATTTGCCACAGTCAAGGCCATCTCCAGGCAAAGATTTCCTCATTGGCTGCTGAACTTTGGAGTTTCTCTCTGTAAACACAGCCATTTGCCTCATTTCGCCAGTGATCTTGGCTCATTCTCTGGCCACTCAAACCCTCCTCCTCACAATGTGAGAAGTGTACCCAAGCTTATCTTCTGGGTGGCATCACATGCTCTAAATGTGTTCCCTTATTCTGTTCCCATTTTACCCAAACATGCTAGTCCTACATCCTATCTTCCCGCAAACTTATTCTCTGTTAGGGGACAACTATCTAGGCTGAGAAACTAATGATCAATAGTTTTCTTCCTATCCACTCTCAATTCTCTCCCCAGAATTTTCTTTTAAATCACAGATAGCAATACATCTATTGAGCAACTAGTAGGTGTTGAGCACTTGTAAATGTATTTTGCACTGACTTATTTAATCTTTATAACAAACCTATCAGTACTATTAGTGTTATTAATATCAGCCCCATTTTACAGGTGAAAAAACTGAGGCTCAAAGAGGTTAAATAATTCACCCAAAGTTACACAAGGAATAAGTGACAGAGCCAGGATTGCTTTCAGGCATTTTGGTCCATGACCCCTGCTCTTCCCATCACCCATGCTCCCCAGCAAGCCTGCCTCTCCACTTCGGTGGGATCACGAGGCTTTGCTACTCAAATACCCTTAAGGGCTATATGATGAAGCTGTAACCACTCAGATAGCAAAGAGAATCTTGATAATCAGGCCCCACACTACCTTTAAGAATGATCTGCCACCTCTCCTCACCCCCCATATGCCAATGTTTGGAATGTTTATTCCCTTGATACAGTGCATACTCTCATAAGTCTACCATCGGTCATGCTGTTTCCTCTGCATGAATGCCTTTCCAACAGATTCTGACTGGAATACCCTTGCTCATCCTTCAAAACCCATCTCAAAAGTCTTATATAGTCTTTGAAGCTGTCCTCTAGGCAGACAATTAAGTATTTATACTTTTTTGCCCCCTACTACTTTGTAATGTACTTGACAGCATTCAAACTAGCTTGGAGGAAAACAAAAGATGACTTTAGATATCCTAGGGCTCAAAATATGTAATCAGAGTTTCAAATTCCTCACTTACTTCCTTTCTCTCTCCTCCCCCAAAAGGCTCTCTCTATATGGCAGGCCTGTGGCTGTGGGCAGCTCAAGACTCGTATCCTATTGGTTTAGTAATCCCAGTAAAAAGAAAGCGTTTTCTCCAATAGTTCTAATAAGTGTCACAGGAAAGGCTCTAATTAGCCTGGCTTAGATCATATGTCCACCCCTAATCCAGTCATGGTGATAAGGAAAAAAGAAAGTCATGAACAGCCTATATTATATGCCCACCCCATTTGTGGAGAAGGTACTGGGAGAGAATG
The DNA here is from genome assembly GCF_000325575.1 of Pteropus alecto. NCBI lineage: Eukaryota > Metazoa > Chordata > Mammalia > Chiroptera > Pteropodidae > Pteropus > Pteropus alecto. The sequence continues at coordinate 45,811,771 of NW_006436298.1, forward strand.
CAATGGTCAACACACAGTAAATGAATGCAATGGTGACCCCCACAGAAAACTGAGACCTTTCTTTAAAAGAGAAAATAAGGAACGCTGGGAAGATTATGAATTTCCATTACGTTCCACCCCTCGTCGTTTTCTCATACATACTATTTCCAAAACACTTTCATTAGGAACTCTTCTGTCAACAACCAAAAGCGCACTATTCAAAAGAGACCCTCCAAAAGTTTGTCTGATTACTGCGTCTGGCTCCCCATTTAGCACCTCTGGTTTCAGTAGAAGCAAGTGAGGCTCTTGCTATCACAGCTTGAAACTAACTCCAAATGCAGAGGTGAAGGTTAAACTAGATAAATACACCAAGAAGAACCATTTAGAAACGACCTACAATGGTTACTGTTTACAAATATATATACTATCCTGCTAGACAGATACTGTAAAGATTCCCTATCCAAGCAGTAAATTGGCTTCCTGGGTCAGTTAATAGTCCTGATTCTATCCTCTGGGAAGGTCATCCATGTCCATCGCTCCTTGTGATCACATATGAGAGAAGCATCGAACAACATTTCTTTCCTGTGGGCTTAATTGCCACAGGAACCCAATTCTTAACTGTTACATTTGGGGGGATAGAAAATTGCAGACCTAGACGTTGCAGAATAAGTATCTGAAAACTTCACTTGGCCACTGTGGATTTTCAGGAAACCCACAGACCAGTAATTGAAGTCAGAGAACTTGTCAAGGCATGGCGTGTGAATCTGAGTTTTGATGTTACTCTTTCCACTTCTCTTAGCAAGAGGCCTCTATGACAATGCATCCTCATAACCCTCAATTTAAAGTGTTCTCACAGTGGAGCTCTCTGTTCTCCTCTCTGCTTTCAGATGGTTTAGTTTAGACCCTAGCTGGTACCTTTCTTATAATACTTTACTGAAACGTTTAAAAAGTAATCAGCAGGGGGAAGATACACATGTGTTGAGGACAAGGAATTCTTCATACTTTCCATTCCATTGTACTGTGGACCTAGAACTGCTTTAAAACTTAATTAAGTGTATTAATTTTTTAAAAAGTGATCAAAAATTCTAAGATCCTCCCATTTTTCCACGAAATCTTCCAAAATCATAGTTTTAGCAGGCATATTTTTATATCAAGAAACAATAAGCAATGACATCAAAAAACGGCTTTGCTGCCGCATAACAAGTATCGCCAACTTCTCAAAGATGGGAGAATCCTCACTGCCCCCAGCCTGCCATGGCTCAGCAGGTTCCATCCTTTAGCTTTGGTTATCTGCTACACCACACTTCTGATACCAATCTCTGTATCAGTCAGGGTATTTTGGTTACAAGCAACAAAAGAAGACTCTAGTTAACAAACAAACAAACAAACAAAATAGTAACAAAAAGAAAGATACACTTACATAACAGAAACCCACTGATGAACTCAAAGTCTCTCAGGGACTTGCAGGAGGAAGTGGACCAGCAGGCCTCTGGAAGAACAGAAGCTGTAGAGTTCTTGGAATCTTGATGATGGAGAGTAACAGGCCATCTCTCCAGGGTGCTGCCATCAGAAAGAAAAAAAAAACAACAACAACTCCTGTTTTCAGCCCTGCGCCATTTAGCTCAAGACTCAAAACTCATGAGAAAGAGAATGTAGCTGGGTTGGCTTGAGCCACCTGCCCATTCCTGAAGGAATCCAGGATGAGGTCAGTGGTGTGGGAAAGTCCTACTTTTCTCTCTGATTGGCTAAGTCTCAGTCTTGGACCCATACCTGAGGTTGATAAACTCGGGGTCCTGCACAGAATGAATTTTTTACAAGAAAGAGAATTTGTGTCACTAGAGGAAGGGCAAAGGATGATGGAAGGGCAAGATTAATAAATCCCTACTACGGTATCAAGTATGGTATTATCTCTTTGCATTTTGTTGTTTATGCATCTAGCACTGTTGCCTGACTTGAAATTGCTTTAAACAATGGCCCAGTGTCTATTAGAAAATTAGGCACATAGAACTCTCGCAATGTGTTGTTTTTTTTTTTTTAACTGCTAGCTTAAAGTATTATCCATTCAAGATATACTAACAGAGATCTTCTAGTAAGATTGCCCAGTTTTTTAAAAATGATGCTATAATCTGCAGATAACATGTTAGGATAAGGTTCATCTACACACATCAAATCATTCCAATTGGTTCACTTTCTAGTCTCTTTATTTATCTTCACACCCATTCCATCATGCCCACCCTATATGGGAATATTAATATATAAATCCAATAACATTTACAAAGTATCAGCACAGTTTAAGGCATATGATAAAACTCAATAAACAGTATAGCTTTTATTATATCTGATCTGCCATTAGATTTGATATGTGAATATTTCCAGGGGAATTTTACAATTGCCACAGATTATAAATAACCTAATAGAATAATCATGTTGAAATCTTTGCTACTTTGCTAGCTCTGATCCCATTAACGATGTGTTATCGGTCTTATTAATGATCACCGTTCTATCCCTTACACAAATATTAGGTTTTGCCTTTTAGCCCTAGGCCCTTTATTCCTGTGCTCATTAACTCTGTACTGTTATAAAGTCATTCTCTGTCACTTTTTATTCTTGTTCCTCTAGGTGATTTTATACTAATAAGAACTCCTTGCATTTAGCAACCTTGCCGTGAATGTTGCTTTATCTTTTATCATAGGTTGGACATCCTACTGCCCATTAGGCTTTAAAATTAAGCTATAAAGATAAAAAAAAAAAAAACACAGTTTTTAGAAATTCTACAGTTGTTACATCTCTCTGTATTCTCTTTCCACTTTTCTCTTTTTCTTTCCCATTGTCTCTGTTCCCCACGTACCTGAAGGAGAGGCTGGCCGTCATGCCACATAAAGTATTCCCTGAGTCTCTAGCTCCTAGTACTAGAGAACAAGAAGGACATCACCTGCTATGGCCCTGCCTCAACTATGTCAATGTGGGACTAATTTGGGGCCCTCTGTAGACATTTATAAGAGCCCCAAACCAACAAATTTCCTAATCCCACCCTTCCTTTATGACAGGTCTTTCTGGAAATGTTTTTTAAAATCTCTGCAATGAAAGGATGAAATTAAAATGTAGTTTTTCTTCATTCCTTGAGTGAGAGGCATTTTATATTATTAGTTGAATGGGGCTACTATTAATAATATAATGAACATTTTCTCCAAACTTTATTTGTTTATTTTTATTATGGTGACATTGGTTAAGAAATCCAGTAAATTTCAAGTATGCCAAACTTTTAAAATATTCACTTATCTATTCATTCAATAAATATTTACCGAGCCGCTCCTTTTTTCTAGAAAATAGAGACCCAGTAGTGAACAATGCAGATAATTCTGTACCCATTCAATCTAGTGTAGAAGACTAGTAATTGAACAAGCAACTATGAAAGAAAGCAGTAAGCACTGCTATTAAAGACACACAAGGTGCCATGGAAGCATACATCAGAAATCCTTAACATGGAGAACTCCAGATAATGAATGAGATTTAGCTATATTAAAAGAAGGATGGAGGAAAGAAAGGGTGAAAGCAGAGAGAACAGTGAAGGCACATCTAAAGGCCTGCAAATGAATATCTTATACAGACTTAGTACATAGTAAATGCTAAATAAATACTTGTTGACTGAAAGAGATAGAGAAAGAATAGCATATTGGATGAACTAAGTTTACTATACTAAAGAGAACAAGTAGGGAAAACAGGCAAGATGAAGCAGAATTGATAAGTAGAGGCCAGATTATGTAACTCACATAAAAGAGTCAGAGTATTACCTTTTATGGATAATAAAGAGCCATTCAAGAATTTGAAAAGAGGCAATGACTTGGAAAGATTTTTGTTTTAGAAATATTACTTTGGCTGTAGTGTAGAAAGTGGATTGGGAGCAATATGGGAGATAAAGAGACTCTCGAAAAGTCCATGGAATAATCGAAACAAGAGATGACAATGGCTGGGACTAAGATATGGGAGAAATTGGATGGATTTGAGAAATATTTAGGGTTGTGTGGAAGTGTCTTGGAGACATTAGATGAGAAGCATTGGCTTGGCAAAGGAGTCAAGGAGGAATCTCAAGTTATTGGCCCGAGCAACTGAGTGAACTATGGTGCCATTCACTGAGATAAGCAACATGAGAGAAAGAGCAGGTTTGGAACAAAAGGCAATTTGTTCTGTACTGAGTTGGAGATCCTGAAGAACACCCAAACAGAGATGTCAAGTAGACAACTGAATAACTTGGAATGAAGTTCAGAAAAGATAATGTGTTAGAAATAAAGATTTGGAAGTTGATAGAATATGGAAGAAAATTAGACATACTGAAATGGCTAGGATCTTGTATTTAGGAGAAAATCTAACCAATACCAATATTAAAGAGCTAAGCAGATGAAAAGGAGACTGCAAAGAAATTTGAGAAGTGGTCAGAGAGTTATGGGGAAACCAGGAGTGTATGATTCATGTATGATAATGAGGAGATTTTAAGATAAAAGAAGTTATCATCTGTGTCAAATGCTGCCCACGGGTTAAATATGATCATGCCTAGAAAGTGTATATCCAATGAATTTTGCAACAAGCTCTTGTGACCTCCAAAGTAGATTTAGAAGGGTAGTGAGAGTAAAACTCAGATTACTTTGGGTTGAAAAAGAAGATAGAGGTAATAAAAAAAATGGAAGCAGCAATATAGACTTCTTATTTCAGGAAGATTTGCCGTGAAGAAAAAGAGAAAGATAATTTAGAAGCCAAAGGGAGATATGGGGTCAGTGGAAGTGGCTTAAGCATAGATTAGAAAGAACCATCAAATAGAGCAAAGTTAAAGATATAAGAAGGAGCACAGGGAAAATATTGAGATCTCTGAAAAAGCACAAATAACCAGAACAAATTGTCTAGTAGAGAAGGGACATACATTTCATAGAAATATGAACAAGGTAGGTAGAGATGCAAGGTGTGGGTGTAGGACAGGCATTTGAAGGAGACCTTGGTTAATGGCTTCCCTTTTTTCTATGAAATACAGAGTGGGGTCATTGAATGAGCGTTAGCAGAAAGTGGGGAGCGGACAGGAAGTTGGAGGAGAATGGAGGCTTGAGAAAAAGAAGCACATTAGGCACACACAGAAGGACAATCAGGGAATACTGAGAGCCAGTATAAGTTGGAGATCTTAAAACTATGGTCGCACCAGTCTTCAGAGTCATGTAATTTAGCAGATTTCGGGACTCAAGGCACAGGCTCAGAGAGGCAGGCAGTTGGATGGAACCCACTTGGATTACTTCTCCAGCTTCAGAAGACAGTTAGCCCTCTCCTGGGCTTATAGGAAGTAGTCAAGTCTATGGATTTAGAGGGATTCATGTAAAATGGACACATTACCTAAAATTATTACCGCCCCCAATGCTATGAGAATGGAAGGAATAATGGAAACAGCAGTGGGCTAACTGTTAAGACCTGAGCTCCCAGCATAACTCTGCCCCAAACAGCTATGCTTCCTTCATCAAGTCACTGGGTGTCAATTTCCTAATCTATAAAATAAATCATGTTATGAGCCATTCTCCTGCAAGTCAATGATGTAAATTCCTATGAAAACACTGCTGCTCTCCTATACCAGGTATAACAGTATCTCCGTAATTCACCATAAAATGCAGAAATGGTGATCCTATTCCCAGTTTCACAAACAGCCAAACTGAGAAGAAACTTGAAACTTCTTATGGCAGAGAACAGAGATCCCCCGACTACCTCTAAATCCAGATCTTGCTCTCATTCAGAAATATCCTCGGATTAGCCTGGCACAATGAGAGCCTATGGAATCTGTGGTATTATCTAGAAAAGCAGCTCAATTTGTTAGCACATCACAGAGAGAAGACAGCATCTCCTCAACTGTGTGAAGTGACTGATCCAGGAATTATCCACAATAAAAATTGTTCTCAGAAAGGAAAAAACATTAGAAGATCAGCAAACCATCTTGTAACTCCAAAATTAACTGACACACAAATGAAGCCAAATCAAAAAAAAATAATGATAAAATGATTTTTTAAGTAACTTTCCTAGAAACTCAGGCTAGAGAATAGAGGAGGGATTTTTCTTTTCTTTCTTTCTTTTTTTTTTTTTTTTCTCTGCCAGATGAGTAATTTCAGAACAACTGCTGAGTGCTAAACAATAAGACATTCAAGGACCAAAACGAGAGAGTCATTTTTTTCACCACAACACCCTCGGGTAGCTGTTCACTGTCTCTGGCAGACAAAATTATTTTCCAGCCGGCTCCTGGAGGACCATCTATAAACAAATTAGAAATTTCAAAGGGTTTGTTTTCTGCCTTCTGGCTGCTAGTAGGGGCCGTTCCCTTTGTGTCCTTCATATGAAAAAGTAATTTAACAGAGAAAAAAGAGAAAGAGCATCTCAGTTCAAAACAGACAACCATATACAGCTCCTACCCCTCCCTTCTGTCATCCCTCTCTGTCCATTGTCATGTTTGGTCAGTTTTCTGTCAAAACAACTTTTATTGTATGCAGCTTTCAGTGCTGTAGGGCTCTAAGAACTTGAGAGACAAGCTGTTTTCCTACAGCAATTCCATCAATAAGAAGAAAATGGAAAATTAGTACTGATTTATGGCTGATTCTCCTTAATAAATAGCCACAGTGAACACCCACCTAGCTATGGAGGGAGGAAAACTTGAAAGTGTGTCCATTTGCTACCTCGCTCAGATTCAGACCTCACAAGAGAGCTCTCCAAGCATTTTACAACAGCTTGTCAAGCAAGGCACAAGGACATATTTCAACAGGAAGAAAAAATCAAGTCTGCTTCACACTAACTCAAAACAGGAATTAAACTTTAAAAACCTTCCTCGCCCTTCCCCCCACAAAAAAAAAAATCCTAGCTGATTGGAAGCAGCAGGTATGTAGGTATAAGAAACACATTATACTTCACACGAGAAAGCTAGCAAAATTGGTCCCCAGTATACTAATAATAAAACAGAGACCTTAACAGTAGGGAGGATCTGGGTACAGTGACACAGTGCACTTTCCTGAAGACAGGACCAGCAGGCCAAGGTCACTGCTCCTTGTTTTATGTGGTCCAAAGTCAGCATATGGACAATAAGATACATTCCTGAGTTCTGGCATGAAAAACCTATTTTCTTGTTATTATCTTTGTTTTCATTCTTTGGGATTGATTTGGGGCTTGGCTGGCAATCAAGAGCTGAAAAACAGGAGGTTTACAAATACAGCTATTTCTAGCATGCTGATACGCTCTACTAATCATGGTTTAAGTGGCATGCCAAATCTAGACTCTGCTTTCTAGGGCCCCATTCAGAGGTTTGCACTTTAAGGTGAAGAGGTCTTGAAAGCTTTCCTAGCACAGTGTATTTCATTTAAGGAAAATTCTTGGCTCAGGAAAACCAATTTGAAACTTTTGGGAGTATGCCAATAGAGAAGAAAATACTGTATGGCTTAATTTGGTGTTGTGGATTTTTTTTTAAATTAAAACATGTATTTTTCATACCTTTATTTCCAATTCCATGTCTGGATTCTGCAGGTAATCTCCAGCAGCAATGCCAGCTGTGGGGTCAAGAAGAGAATGCAAAATGGCTTGCAGGAGTGAAACTTCAGAGGAGTCAGAGGCCAAGTCTGAAACGCGGGTGTGCGCATGCGTGTATGTACTTCTTGTTGGGGGAGGTGGAGGTGAGCGTGTGGGGTGCTAGTGAATGTAGTGAAGGTGCAGGACAGAAACGTGACGCCCAATTTGGCTAAGGCTCAAATACCACCCCAGAGCCCTGATTAAGCCAAATTCTCCGGATGACATTTAGGTCATGAGCAACAAAGAAACCATTTTCTCATTGCCCACTAACAATACTTTCACTCACCCTCAAAAAGGTTCCTTCCATACATATCCCCAAATGCATGTGGGAGCTGATAAAGAAACAGTTTTAAATTCATTTACTTTTTAAAACCACATGCGCAGCAGACATTTTCCTAGTCTGTTTCCCATGAGTGGGATGAAGCCATCCCTTTCTGCACGTGTTACAGAAAAGCGTAATCTTGAAAGTACAGAAAAGGAGTCAGATTTCAATGAGTATTTATAGTACTTGGGCTGAGATGACTGACCTGGCTTCAAATGACTAATAGAGAACAGACAATATTCCTTCCTTTCCCCCAAAACATAAAAGAATATGGTATTATGCTAAAGATAAGATTTAATAAGCCCAAACACATGTCATCTAAGGAAGATGAAACATAAGCCACAGAGGGAGACTAGGTAGTGTATTCGATACCATACTTCAGTTTTACAAATTCTTTATTTCCTTTACCAGATGGGTCTTTTTAAATTTCCTCCCCGCAAACCTTTGTCCTGATGGCAAACCCACCTGCATCGCTTCAGCGCCTGCAAGCCCTTTCCGGGATCTTGGCTAGGCACTGTGCATGCAGGGTTAACGCCAACCTTAAGCAGTCCTCTGCCCTGAGTAAGGTTGTTAAACAAGAACATTTGACTCATAATTTGTTCTCTTCATGTTAAGTAGATTGCAATAACTCAGCTGTCCAGGATCTGTTTATCAATGCTCTGTGGCTTTCAGCAGCAAATATTTTATAACCACTAAGTAGATGTTCAGACCACTCATCAAATGAAAATCTCCTGTACTCAGAGCTGGTTTTATCATCACAACCCACCAACCGGAGAGCCCTGGAGAGGCAGTAACCCTGCCCCAGAGCCTATCAAGCTGAGCCAGATCCTCATTCTGGGGGATTTTCTTACACTAAATGACTTTATTAGAAACTGGCCCACTCTCAGAAGAGGCTATAACATTTCAAGGATTCTTCATTGGCCTATTCTGTACAAGTAAATTGTCATTTTATTTCGTTTTATTATCTCTTTTATCTGCATTCCAATAAAAGTGAAATGGGGTGTAAGGAGTAAAAGGGATGGATATGAGGGAAGATGTGGATAAGAAGGAAGCACAGGAGGTAAAAAAATAAGGGAGACAAAACAGAGGGGTGTTCGAAAGGGAGAAGCAAGAGAAAGACAGGTAAATAGATCCTTCACGATCTGCATTATGTTGATGCTGTATCCCTAAATCTAGATGATTTGAAAGTGATGAAAGAAATTATTGCCACAGATATGCTTTCTTCATAATAATCTGATTTTTCTTAAGGGACTGCAGTGGTTCTTGTATTTCCTATTTAGCATATAAGGTATTATCCCCAAAATGAAGGTATATAACTATGGGATATTGGTCAATTGTTAAAGAATTAGTAATGAAACCAGATCCTTTGACCTACCGTGCCTATAAGGGACTTGTTAAATAATGTAATGTCTAAAATAGCATAAGAATAAAAAGTTAACATTCATCATTTCATTCTCAAATGAAACCCACATGTCGAAGAAAATGCTGTGATTCGATTTTTGAAACAAACTTCTTGTAATTTTCAGTTACATAAACAAATGAATTGCCTATATCAATTAAGCTTCTTTAAGTTAGGAGACTGTCCCTTGCAGCCAAA
>NW_006436298.1:45821312-45830259 GCF_000325575.1 Pteropus alecto
TGCCGAGGTTAATACTAGGAGTAAGGTTCTGTGGTCGGTTCAGCCTGGCTCCCTTGCCCACCTAGAGGAGCAAAGAGGTACGACTGAAAGGTACTGTAGAATAACAGTCCTCAGGTCTACACAGAATGTGGGAGAAGCATTTCTCCAAGGGAAGAGGGGCCACTGATAGCAAAAGACAGCAAAAGAAAAGCGAGGCAGACAAAACCACATACAGCTACTGTCCTGAAATCCTCTCTCTCCCTATCTGTCCCAATTTTCTGTGGGTTACAATGGCCACATTAATCAGAGTATCAGTCCCATCACTATGACAACTACTGAGAATCTCACAAGGAAAATGATTTACAATTAGAAGAGAAATAGAAAGGTTATTAGAGGAAATGTCTCACAAAGAAATGATATTTAAGCCGACCTGAGGGATAAGTGTCAGTTAGTAAAGCAAATTTGAGAGTAGAAGCCTTTGAGGTCTAGGGAACCCTAAATGTGAAGTCTCTTAATTCTAAAGAATTTGGGAATCTACTCTAAATCATATGTAGTAAGGCACAAGAGACAACAGCTCTCACTCTAACAAAAACAGCAAAAAAGGCTGAAAAAGCTGCAGAATCGAAGTTTATAAAAACCAATCAGAAGGGGACTTAAAGAAACCCAAATGAACCTAATTCCCTAAAATGAGAAATGTTTTACAGGATAGAAAAGACAGCACTGCTCTCATGTCTGGCAGAACTGCAGCAGGAAGGGGATCTACCACTGACTTAGCAGCTGGAATTCTAGTGACCTTTTCACAGCCTCAGGTGGAAACCATGACAGAGTGAAACCCAAAGGAGCCTGGGCCAGCCACAGAGCTAGTCTCCAGCCATTTACCATGTCTTTTCTATGGGTCCTCACTGAGTGCTCGGGGGTAGTAGACCTACAGAGAAGGACAGACAAGGAGATCTGAGAGGCATACCCTTTGAGATGGTATGGTATCTGCCTGTCTACCTATCTATCTGTCATAGATACGTGTGATAGACACACATATATATTTTTATTATAATATGTATGTACGCATATATGATTTCTTTATATTATATGACATTGTATATTATACAGCATAATATGTACATATGAACACATAAATATATGATTTCTTTAAATTTTTTGACTAAAGTAAAAATACTAATATCGATTATGATATTTATAACATATAGTAGTAATATATAAAATGACAAGTACACAAAGTATGGGAAAAGATAGAGGGAATAATTCTATTTTAAATTACTTATGCTGCTCATTAAAGTAGATGATAATTTAATAATTCATAACATACAATCTAAAGCAATTACTAAAGACAAATTTAACACAAAGAAGCATAAAGACAACACACAAAAGAAAATAGAATACTAAAACAAATGTAATTCACTCAAGAGAAGGAAAGGGGAAACAATAGACTCAAGAACAAATAGATGAACAATAAAACAAACATGAACATGGGAGAATTAAATGCAACATGCCAACAATTATATTAAATGTAAATGAACTAAACTTGGTAAAAGGCAGAAATTATTAGATTGGTTAAAAATAAGACCCGATTTTATGCTGTTTCTATGAAACATTTTAATTATGAAGCATTAATAGTAAACTAAGAGTAAAAGGCTGGAAGAAGGTGTAACATATGTGATAGATAATCTCCAAGAAGGCCACTACCTTCCCTGGACAAGCATGGAGCTCATCACATTGAAAGGTACAACAATCTAATTTCCCTTCCCTGGAACCTAGGCTGGCTTTAGTAACTTGTTTAATGAAGAGAATATGACAGACACGAAATTCTGGGCCACATAGGCTACTTTATCATAAATCTTGCAACTTCAGCCTAAGGTTCTTAGAATGCTTACTTTTTGGATACTCCTCTTGAGAAACCAGGCACCATGCAGTGAGAAACCTGGGTCTTCTTTCCCTGTGGAAGGAGCCAAAAGGAAGAAGGGGGTTGGAATTATTCTATATGAGATCCCCTCACATGGACAGAAACATCTGAAATGACAGGGAAGTATTTCATCATAAAATTCCCTAACTGGATTTTTGTCTTAACACATTGGGCTTAACCATGAAGTACATGGTCAGCTGAGGGCCTGGGAGAGAAGTGGGTGGCTATCACAATGGGGTAAAGATAGGGGTATATCACAATAATCATTCATGAGGTCATTTCCACAATGCCATTCTGTTTGAGGTATCTTCCTGGGACCACTGGGAAGCGATATTGATTTTCCCACCCAGAATGCTCTAAAATGAGTTTGAATAGTGCAGTACTTAAATTAACTTCAAAGCCCCTCTGCATCCAAGGCTAAAAACCCACTTACAATTCTATTTCTTGCCCTGAATAATGTTCAGGCGCATTCTCTGACATAATATATGAGAGAGTCGGTAATAAAATTGACAACATGAAAAATCCAATAAAATGCATATAGTTCAATCAAAAACTGTCAACAAGGTAGAGATGATTCAGATTTGAATAGAAACACCCTCTCATTGTCATATTAAAATTCAAAATCATTACATTTTAAATACGCTAAAGTATAGATCAAATTATTTTGCCCTTATGAGTAAAAGTTAAAATCTAAAAGGATTAAAGTTAAAAATCAGTTTTTCTTAACCTAGTGAGTTAACAGTCTTAAGTCTAAAATTCTTAAAGCTTAAAATTCATCCTTCCTAATTTAGTATTCTTTCATCTCTCAGGTAAAGGACTTCTTGATGCCTCAGTGAAGTTGTTCCTTCAACAGCTTCATCTCAGGCTATCTCTCTTTGGGACAGATTTATTCCCTTCTGTGTATCAAAGAGGTATTGAAGTGCCAATTCTCTGTGAGCATCCCTTAGATTCTGAACCCAATTCTGATGTGTGGAGAGGTTTTTCTACTCCACCAAGAAATTCCTGAACACAGTTGGGTGTCCTATAATTTATCTCAATATGCCACTATGTACCAGGAAATAGCATCAGATTCCACAGGTGAAAGGCTCGGTCACACAAGACCACCCTGCACTTCAGATGCCAATAATAGGTAGTCCAGGTTGTTATTTGTACTTCTGGTCAACCAGCTAGAAATCAGAGATTTCCACGACATACTTTATGGGTTTGATTAATTTGCAAGAGCGGCTCACAGAACTCAGGAAACCCATTTGCTTACTATATTACCAGTCTGTTACAAAGGATATTAAAGGCTTTCTCTCAGGAACAGCCAAATAAAAGAGATGCATAGGGCAAGGTGTGTGAAAGAGCATGAGAACTTCAGTGCCTTCTCTGAGCACACCACTCTCCCCAAATCTCTACATGTTCACCAACCCAGAAGCTCTTCGAACCTCATCTTTTGGGGATTTTTATAGAGGCTTCATTATACAAACTTGATTGATTAAATCATTGGCCATTGGCAAGTGAGTCAATCTTCGGGTCTTCATCCTTCCCCTGGAGGTCGGGGGTAGGACTGAAAATTCCAACCCTCTAATTCATAGTTGGCTCCACTGGCAACCAGCCCCCATCCTTGGGTGCTTTCCAAAAGTAACCTCATTTACATGACAAAAGATATTTTTGTTGGTCTCTTCACTTAGGAATTCCAAGTGGTTTTAGGAGCTCTGTGTCAGATATGGGCCAAAGATATATTTCTTATTATAAATTGCAATATCATAATCCCTTTTCTAAGATCCTGAACACACAAGATTATTATAATCCTGGCTCTACAACCATCATACTGAGAAAACAAAGTGATCTCCAAACTCTAGAACAGTTACTGCAGGCAAACGTATATTCTGAGGACCCATTCTAAGAGTTGCTAGAGGTCACAGAGCAGAAATTCCATGATGACTGAGGGAAGAGAATAGATAAAAACACTTGGTTCATCATAATCATGTATAATCGGTTGATGCCTGTTAATCAGAATCCACGAACTATGAAGTTAAAATCAGCTGGGAGAAATCTCCCAGCAAAATGTTTTATGTTGGCACTATTTACTCACAATTTCTGTGGTACTCTTTCTAAACTTACCATCTCATTTCTCAGAGTACACAAGGTACTGTTGTTAACTTACAAAACTAGGAAATTTGAAATGATAGAAACCCAGTCACCAGGTATTATTTGCGGTGCCTCTCTTTTCCATCCATTGCATTAAACAACTTAGTTTCACTCACCTTTTGTCTTCTGCATTCCTGGAACTTTGGTTGCTACTACCTGATGGTGAGTTCTGCCTAGTAATAGAGCCTCCATATTATCTTATGAGAAAGCATTTCCGAGTTTGTACTGCTACCTTGGCCTCTTGTATTAGAATTGGTTAGGGAAGAATTTTACCTCTACACTGAATATATTCAGCACTCTCAACTGGATATCTACTTGCAAAAGAATAAAGTTGAACCCCCACATCATACCATGTACAAAAAACTCAAGATGGATCGCAGCTAAATGTAAGAGCTAAAACTATATACTAATTAAAAGAAGCCAAACACAAAAGGCCACATATTACATGATTCCATTTATATAACATGTCCAGAATAAGCAAATCTATTGAGACAAAAGTAGACTCATGTTTGCTAAGGGTTCAGGGTAGAGAGTTGAAGGGAGTGGGAAGTGACTGCTAATAGGTGTAGGGTTAATTTTAGGGGTGATAAAAATGCTCTGGAATTAGTGGTGATGGTTGCACAACCTTGTAAAATATATTGGACTGTATACTTTTAAAAAGTAAGTTTGATAGTATGTGAATTATATTCCAATTTTTTTAAAAAGTACTTTCAACATAGTCTTGAACCAAAGCTGCTAATACTTCAGAATGCCCCAGTGAGGACCAATACCATTACCAAATCCTCGAGGTGCTGTCTTTCCTGGCACATTCTCTTAGAACCATTTATGTATTTGCTCAAGATTCTACAGGTTGGCAAGTTGAGCTGAGCTTAGCTGAGTAGTTCTGGTCTTGGATGGTTTCATGTATCTGCAATCAACTTCTAGGTCAGCTAAGGACTATGTAGTCTAGGACAGCATCAGCAGGGATCATCTTTGCCCTACATGGTTGCTCATCCACCAATGAAGCTGGGATTGTTGTCATGGGAGCAACAAGTTTCCAGGAGTGAGAAAAGGAAGTGTGCCTAGAGGAAGAGGCACATCATCGCTTCCATTGCATTCTATTGAACAAAATAAGCCACAAAGCAAGTGGAAATTCAAGGGATGAGAAGTGAATTTTACTGCTTGTATAGACATTGTATAGAGTGTGAATTCAGAAAAGAGTAAAAATACTGGGAATTTTTATAACTTACCACAATCTAGAGCAGATTTCCCAGACAACAGCTGTGCAGTAAGTCTATAGAATACCCAGTATACATCAGAGAGAGAGGACACAGGGTTTCAGGAGGATATTTCTAAGAGAGAGAGAGAGAGAACAGAACTGATAGATATATTTCAATGTCTTATATTGAAAGTTTTAGAGTTCTTTCAGAAAGTACTGATATGGATTACAGGATCACATAAAACAATATTTTCAGGGTCCGGAGGGTAATATAATTGTGTGAAATGGCTAAATGTCAGCAAAGAATGAGCTACAGAGTGCATGCTCAGCTTAAAACATTCAAGTTATTAGTTTCAGAAAGAAAAAATGGATTTCAAATATGCTAAATATAGTATAACATAGTTCATCGCATACATGGTCATATTTACATATTTACTTACTTACATATTTATTTACATGATCAAAATAATCCAAACACTGAATATTAATCAACTTCTGGGTCAATTAGAAGAACCAATGTAATACAAGTACAAGGGGAGTATAAAGTGTGAAGAGATGTGTTTTGGGTAAAGGAATGGGGTGAAAGTTGGGGAATCAAAATCCAAGGATCAATAGAAAACTCAAAACATCCCAAGCAGTGCTAGTAGGAATTGAGACAAATCTTTGATTTACTGAGAAATTCTCAAGATGCTAGCTAAAATGTAAATATATAAAACTAGTAAATATTAGAGTTAATATGTTTTATATGTTATATTAATATGCTATATTTGTCAAAGAATAAGTTTATTTGAAAAGTCTGGGCAAAGTAGTGCAAAACTTAATTCAAAACATGTGTTAATTACATGAGAATAAACATAGCGAAAGCAGTTTTAAGATTTGTAATTTCATATGGTCAATTTTTGTGGCTACCTTTAAAAATAGTAGTTAATGTAGCCACAGAATGATAATATACAAGGTTACAATCTCAGAGTTTACTGAGAAGATTTGCAAAATTTATCAGTATGTGCTTGAAATTACTCTATCCTTGAGCATGGGTTTAAAATTATCATAGGACAATTATCCTTCTCCTCCTTTAAGTTAAATTTGGTAACTTTGTCTTAAGTAGGGTCATCTATTTTAAGGACAACCTTGAACTTCATACTGAGAAAATTAGTATGTGTAAATTCATATGAAGTCTACGATAGTGGAACATGAAGGCAAATACATTCCTGAATGACAAAATAATCTCCTCATCCTCTAGTTTGAGTCCAAGTACTTATTTTTAGCTCCAAGGCTTTATAATTTTTATAAAACAAGATTACCCATAAATCTTTCTTGTCAGAAAACCAACAATAATTGACAGGGTTTTTTAGATCTTAGCCTCCTTGAAGCAATTCCCTCAGTTTTCTGAAAACCAGGTACGAGGGTTTTTCCTCAAGGCCAATTAGATTGATGTATTGGCTAGCAGGGATGGGTAACCTATAAAATGAGGTACTGGCCAGAGCCACTGTTCCCCCAGGCATGCTCTTGAGATACACCTGAGTTTCATTCAAGTCCTCACTGTGTAATTCCCTCATTTTAAGCAGAGCTTGTGGATAATAAACAAAATGCATCTCAGTGGTAAAATCACTCTGTCTTATCAAACAGACCACATCTTCAGGGCCACTGGGAAACCAAGCATCGGTTTTGTGATTTTTGAAGCCAACAACAAGGAATCAAACCCATGTATACTTTTTGGCCCTCATGTCTTATCTCCCACTCAAAATTCTAGATGGAGAGTTGGGGGGATGGTGGATTTTAAGCATAACTTTCTAAGAGTTTTAAATTACTTTAGTATGGATAGATTCTATAAAAACAAAATGACTATCCATTTGAAGGTTAAGTTTTAAATTTGCTATTTAATTGAGTGGATATCTATTGGTATCTACTTTGTGAAGCAGCCTGAACAAGAGAGTGAGGCTTGCTAAAATCAGTAGCTTAGAGGCTCAGTCCTAAAAATCTTACTTTAGTCATGGAATCAGGTGTTTAACAAGGGTTTGCAAACTCATGGCATGTAGGCAAATTTAGGCTAGTTCCCTGTTTTGTATGCTTCTTTTGCTGAGTTTCTAATTTGAATGCTTTAAGCTGGGCATGCAGTTGCTAGCTCATTCTTTGCTGACTTATATTTATTTGGCCACTCCAAACAAATATATTACCCACCAGATCCCTGAGAAAACTGAATTTGCATCTCTGTTGTAAAAAACTAAAAATACCATAGAAGAAATGAAATAAAAGGAAACACAATGTGCTTCAGAGAGAAACACAGACTTTCAATCTGAAAGAGACTCATGAATTCTGGTTCTGCTACTTAATAAACTGTGTGGTATTAGGCAAGTTATAATACTTCTTTGAGCCTTAGTTGTGTTTCTTTTCTTTCTTTCTTTCTTTTTACCTGTAAATAGAGCTAAAAATACTATCTCATAATGTGATTGTGAGAATTAAACAAGGTAATATTTCTTATTTGCACAAAATCTGTCACAGATTGCGAAGTCTGTATATAATTTGGCACTAATTCTTTTACTCTCCTGCAGTACAGAAGCTCAGAAGAAGGATCTATTAATTCTGGCTGGCTGTTCAGGAAACACTTCACAAAAGCAAGTGGTCATTTGAACTGGGCCATGCACTATGGAAAGGATTTTAATGGACAAAGGAGGGTTGTGGGGCTTTCTGAGGTTTAGGTTTTTCCTTTTTCAGAAGGTGGGAAACCAGGCCATTTGATGAGGCTTTTGTGTGGCCAGATGGTAGAGAGTATTTCCATAGGGCAAGAAGACAGCAAGTCTGGAGCAGGAGCTGCTATGACTTGTTTTCACATGCCCCTATCATGCGGTACAAAGCTATATTTTTAGGGTCTGGGTCCGGCCCAAAAGCAATGCCGGGGGTCCTGCAGCTGAAATCTGGACCATGAGAGCTTAGAAGGGACAATCGTGAAAGAGAGTATGAGGCCCTAGGGACCAATTCTATAGTTCTCAGCATGCACAGATATTTCTTGAGAACAAACTCAGAGGCTATATATTACTCAAATGATTTCTCCTAGAGTTCAATGATGGGCAAATTATGTTCTACATGGTGGTTAGGATTACTGAAGTATGTCGTGCAAGTCCTTCTGAGTGGTCTGTAACTTCTACAGGTAGTAGCTAACTACCTGAGATGAGGAAAGAGTTAGTTGCTAGAATAATGGAATTGTGAGTTGTTTTTGTGTGGATTCTGTTGTGTCTGACGAAGTTATGATTTATATAGGGTAAGTAGGAACAGAGCATTAGTGAGGGACCAGTTGCATTGTTTCATCAGGCCATTGGTCTGTATCAAATGATGATGAAAATGCTTGTGGACATGAAGGAAGGTGAACAATGATCTCAAAATCCAAGTTGTAAACTTGGAGCAAGAATCTGAGATCAGGAAGCCTGGTACTTCAAGTAGATGAAATTCTTCCTCCATGATAGGGTTGCACAAGTTACGAATGTGGGGAGAATGAAGGGATGGTGAAGTTCAGGGGATAATGTGTACCATTCAAGATAATACATTCATCTTTTGGAAAGAGAAATTAAGAAAACAATCCCATTTACAATTGCACCAAAAACAATAAAATGCCCGGCAATCAAATTAATCAAGGAAGTAAAAAACCTGTTCTCGGAAAATTATAAGTCATTGAAAAAGGAAATTGAAGAAGTTAAAAATAAATAGAAGTGTATACCTTGCTCATG
>NW_006436298.1:45830366-45839793 GCF_000325575.1 Pteropus alecto
AACTATACTACAAGGCTATAGTAATCAAAACAGTATGGTACTGGCATAAAAACAGATATATAGATCAATGGAATAGAACAGAGAGCTCAAAAATAAATCCATGCCAATAGGTCAATTAATCTATGAAAAAGGATGCAAAAATATACAATGGGATAAAGACAGTTTCTTTGATAAATGGTGTTGGGAAAACTGAACAGATACATGCAAAAAGAAGAAAATGGATCACCTTTTTACAACATATATAAAAATTAACTCTAAATGGATTAAGACTTAAATGTAAGACCTGAAACCATAAAATGCCTAGAAAACAAAGGCAGTAAACTCTCTCACATTGCTCTTAGTAATATATATTTTTTCTGATATATCTCTTTGGACAAGGGAAACAAAAGAAAAAAATAAACAGATGGGACTACTTCAAACTAAAAAGTTTTTGCACAGCAAAGGAACCCATCAACAAAACAAAAAGACAACCTGCTGAATGGGAGAAGATATTTGCCTATGATACATCTGATAAGGGGTTAATATTCAAAATATATAAAGAACTCATGCAATTCAACAGCAAAAAAAACAAGCAATCCGATTAAAAGATGGGCAGAAGACCTGAATATATATTTCTCCAAAAAGGAAATACAGATGGCCAGTAGACATGTGAAAGATGCTCAAGGTCACTAATCATTAGAGAAATGTAATTTAAAACTGCAATGAGATGGCACCTCACACCTGTCAGAATGGCTATCGTCAATAAATCAAAAAACAGCGGGTGTTGGTGAGGATGTGGAAAAAAGGGAACCCTCATACACTGTTGGTGGGATTGCAAATTGGTACAGTCACTATGGAAAAGTCTGAAATTTTCTCAAAAAATTAAAAATGAATATACCTTTTGACCCAAACAATAATTCATAAACCAAAACAATAATTCATGAAGACCTATGCACCCTTGTGTTCATGGCAGCACAATTTACAATAGCCAAGATATGGAAGCAACCTAAATGCCCATCAATAGACGACTGGATAAAAAAGTTCTGATTCATATATACAATGGAATATTTCTCAGCCACTAAAAAAAATAAAATCTTACCATTTACAATGACATGGATGGACCTAGAGGTTATTATACTGAGTGAAATAAGTCAGACAGGGAAAGATAAATACCACATGATTTCACTTAAATGTGGAATCTAAGAAACAAAAAGAACAAACTAATAAAAAATCGAGTCACAAATACAGAGGACAATCTGGTGACAGCTAGAGGAAAAGGGGTTGGGGGGCTAGGAGAAGGGAGTGATGGGTTAAAAAAGTACAAATTGAGTATGGCATAAGGAATGCAGTTAGCATTAATGTAATGTCTAGGTAGAGAGCCAGAGGAGAGAAAGAGCAATTAGGGGGATTGTTTTATAAACTATGTATGTGGCTAACCAATGTACTGTATATTTGAAACTAATAAAATTTTTTTTTAAAAGTACATTCATCATCATGACTACAGAAGAATAGATAATTATGATCTAAAATAAAGTCCATCTTGAGAGTACCCAAAGAAGTACAGGGGTTACGAACAGAAGGTCCCCCCACAAAGTGGCCTTGCTTATTAAGTGGCCTGCCTTCTATATCTCAGATTGGTAACACAAGAATTAGGCACCTGGCCTGACCACACCCACAGGCACTGTTGCCCCTACCTGGCGATGCATGCTGTTGTTCAAGTACCCATGAGGGACCCAACAAGAAGCTACTCGTATAGGCATATCACACACCCCTACTCCAGTATGAAGATTAGGTGCTGTGGTGTGAGTTTTTGCAAAACTCTATCCTTGAAGAGGTCTATAAATTCTAAGTAGTTGGAGAATTCTAATGATCTGGACAACTCCTCTTGTACTTTCCTAAGACAATTTCTAATTCTCTAGTCAAGGCGTTGACCCATGCTACTCAGGTAACCAAGTGAGAATGCAAAATCCAGGGTGCAAAAGTCCACAAAACCTACCTCTTAAAGAGTTAATTCACAGCACTGCCCACATTCTTGTTGATAAAGCTGTCAAACATGACTATCCCACGTTTAGGAATCTGGGGTCAGCCCTACATCCAGGGTCACCCTGTTAAAAGCTGCAAATCACCCATCACTCCACTACTTCAGAAAAATAGCACTTCATTGCAGTCTCCCTTGACCACTAAACATTGGCTCTCCGTAGGTAGCTGCTTTTGCCATCATATGTTAGGAAAATTGACGGACAACCTCAAAACCTCAGGATGCAGGTTTCAGCTTTCAACATTTGAAAATCATCAGATAGCTGCCTTGCTCCATATTGTTTTTTTTTTTTTCATTTTTTGTTTTTCGTTGTTTTTTTTTTTTTAATTTCTTTTTCCACCACAGTGCTGTATTTCCTATAAGCAGCACATGGGATGTGGCCATTGATCGCCACTAGATAACAAGCACCTGGATCTGGAACCTTGTATAGCACATTCAATGTTCAAATTGCTCTCATCAGGGGATGCCTAATGTGCCTGCCATGGGTTCTGTTGGACTAAAACTGTCAGAGAGGCTCTAATACAAGTAGATCCCAAATGCATGATAAACTCATGATTGTTGGCAGCTTGCAGTTACACTCATGGGAGTGTCATATAAAAATTCAAATTTTCAGGTACTCTTGAAAACTAAATGCCTAAAAACAAAGTTTTTATATTCCTACAGGGCAACAATCCTCAAGACCCGAATAAAAACTTCCTCCTTTACACTGGCATGTTCTCTCTAATCGCCACAATCTTCTTCTCTCCCTGTTGTGTAATACAGACTACTTCCCTTATTTACATTCACGTTTGTATATCTTAATTTTAAAAAAAGAGGAGACAGAGGGAGAGGCATGATAAAAGGAAGAGAGAAAGGGTGTATACTAAGCTATGAGGATAGAAAGGTAGTGTGAAACTACGATGGAATGGGCTATGAAAACTGTCCTAAGCAACTGAGCTTATTCTTCAGGTAATGTTAAGATATTGAAGGCTTCTATTTAAAAGTTTTAACAAAATGTAAATTGCTTTAGAAAGATACCTTCGGCAGCAGTGTGTGGAGGACACAATATACAAGTCAAAGACTAGAAGCAAGGAAGTTACGACAGAAGCGTGCATGTTAGAGAAAATGAGAGTATGACTTACGGCCTTGCCATAGTGATGGCAAGGAGGGAAGGAATATTAGAATTCAGAGATGGAATTCACAGAACTTAGTAGCCAAGTGGTTGGATAAGAGCGATGAAACAAAAATGAGTGTAATGATTCCAGACTAAGTATCTGGGAGGAGACCATTAACCCAAGATAGAGTTTGAGGACAATCAAATTGGGAGAAAGAGGAGTTCCATTTGAATGTTTTAAAATGGAGCGAGTGAGAAGTCGTTTAATATGGACACATCCAGCAAATGGAGCTTGAGAGAAAAGAACTCGATATAGGGACTTAGATACCATCGACATAGCAACGATATTTGAAGCCAAGAACTAGGTGAGATTGTCGAGGACAAGGAGAAGAGGGGCATACAGAGCCTTTAGGGATGCTACACTTCCAGAGATGGTGATGGAATAAATGTCAATAAGTGAGACTAAAAAGAAGACAAGAGAGATGGGTACGTAATGGATATTTTCCATTTGCCCTTCCATATCCACTTTCCACTATGCTCTGTGCCCAGGGAGGCTGACTTGTATGAGCTGCCTGCATGAGCTGCCTGCCTGAGCTCCACTGTCCTCTGGCCCTGGGTCTGATTTGGTCAATGGAAGCACTGGCGGAGATCAGATGCTGGGAGGAAGTGAAGTTGGAATCTTTATTCCCCTAGCGCTTTCCCTAATCGATTGCCCCAGGTTAGCTATCTCTCTCTGAGGTCCATAGTTTCTGTCAGGTGGGTCTCCTCCACGCAGCAGTTCTGCTAACTGCTCTCACCTCTCAGCCCTAGCAGTGGTCACAGCTCCCCATCTCTAGTCTCTGCATACTGTTCCATTGCTAGTTGGCTCCCCCCATCATTGTAAAAAGCCTCTATATTACACTCCCTTCAGTTACTCAATGTGAATATGCCATCTGTTTCCTGCTGGGATCCCGAATGATTCAAGGAGTAAGTCCAGGAGGGTACAATATCCTGGAAGCCATGGGAGCATTTACGGAAATGCCACAGACCACACATTGGAATAAGGACTAAACAGAAGCACAGTTTGACATTTGTTTTCAGAGGACTGGTGTGGGCAGAAACCAGGATGTAAGGTTTGGTGGAGAAAATGAGTGGTGAGAGAAAAGACAGGCAGTGAGTAAAAAATATTGCTTCAAAAAGGCTGGTGGTCTAGGAAGGAAAAGGGGAGATAGGACATGAGTCTGAAACCGAACTAATCTTTGCTTTTCAAGCTAGGGAGAGACAGAAATAGCACCATAAAACATTTTTTTTTGGTCAATTGCCTCATTGTCACATGATTTAAATGGCCTCCTTAAATTAGCAAATCACCTTCTCCCTGTGATTTTAATTTGACAGAAAGGTTTCAAATATGACCAAGAGACAACTAAAGATGAAATATCTAGTTCAGGCTTACCTCTCTGAGTCATTCCGGTTATTAATCATTTATAGGACACCATAAGCCACCTCTAGGAAAATGATGATTCTTTATTGCTTGTTAAAAATATTTACATTTTCCTCCACCAGCTGTATATAAGGAATTGATATTTTCTGAATTGCTAAGTCAATAACATCTTCCTCAAGCCATCAAAGGGTTTGATAAACCAGCAAAACATGAGAGCCTCTGCTACAAATAAGTGGGAGGCACTCAGGCTGTCAGGCAATTAAGTGGACCTGAATAAGCTGATGTAATTAAGCCTCTTACTGCATAATTATCTTTATTTTAAATGTGTCTTTTGATGAAACATCTGTTCCCTGCTCCAGATATGAAAAGAGAGACCTATGCTTATGAAGAAAACAGAGCTTGTGAGGCCCTCACACATGCTGCCTGGGCTGCTCAGATCCAAGGCAACAAATGTTGTCATTTGTTCCATCTTTACATGCAAGAAGCAGGTGTCCTCACGTCCTCAGCCCGCATTCGCCTGACCTCCAAGCTCACAGCAGCTGTCTGGAGCCCTTTTACACAAAGCAGTCTCTGGGTGCTGAAGGGACACTCAGAAGCAAGCGGGGCATCTAGCTGTAAGGGCTAGTGCTTTGACCATCTTGCAAAGGAGAACAATCAGATGTGTTTACCAAGTGAAGGTGGGGATTGGTCAGCACAATTCCTGTCTCCAGGCAGCAGTACATGACCCGATCCCCTTAATTAAAGGTAAACAGGGTCAGTCCAATCTGACTAGTACAGGACAGCATTATCATGGTGAATTTCTGTATGATGTTTTTGTCTGACCTCAGTTCTGTAGACCCCAAACTCATTTGTCAATTCTCTATGTTTGAATCAGGGATTTTGAATCGCTGTAATGGGCATTTAAGTGAGAAAGTCACAGGCTTTAGCACAAAATAGAACTGGCTTTATATTCTGGTGCTGCCACTTGTGGGCTAGGTGACTAACACCTGTTCTCTTTTAACCTCAACTTAACTCTAAGTTGGAAATAATACCTACCTCACAGGATGACTGAGAATCGAAAGGTAAGCAGAGAGCTCAATATAGTGCATTGAATATAGTAGCTGATCTGAATAAACACTAGCTCCCTCCCCTTTCTCTGGCCCACCTCTTCCCATTGCCCGTGCAAGAGACTAAATGCCCATTTCTTAAGTAATGATGAGAAATCACTGACTAGGATTCACATTCAAGATGGAGACATAAGAGAATCCTGAATTCACCTCCTAAAAGGGACCTTTTACGCGGATCTGGTGACCTAGTTTTTTCAGCTGCCACCAAAGGACACCTTCAGACTGCCCGACACTGGTCTACAGGACTTATGCTTGCGCTCAATAGGGTTGTATACATTTGCATATTTTAAAAGCTCCTGCCTGAGGGTCTGGCTTCCAAAAGCCTGAATCTAGTGCTGAGATCTTCCCCTTTGGGACACTGACAGGTCTTGGCACACCTTCAACTACTGGGAGCCACTAAAGACAATACAATGGTTTGAAGGACAACCAAGAGGTAGAGCAGGGTTGAACAAAGAGGTTTATCTTTTACACAAGGCCACTCCTTAAAGACTGGGAAAGATAGCTGTTTTATCTAAAAACCAACAATGTCAAGAAAAAAGAAACAAAGGAATATGTTTCAAATGAAAGAACAAGATAAAACCTCAGGAGGACACTGACCAGCACCTTTCTCGACAGTGTCTAACAAATAGGGGAGTAAGGAGTCAAATCTTTGGGATAGGTGTTGAATGGGATCAACAACAGCCTAATGCATCTGGAGGAACTGACACCATCTTCAGTGCCCAGAGGCCACAACTGGGTCACAGCTTCTCTAGTTAATAATAAAGATAAACCTCCAGTGCCTTTATCTCCAACTCCTACATTCTGCATTTTGGGCAGATAGCTCCCTTTATAATTATCTCCTTCAACATCTTAATATTATTCATAACTAGATTAGCTTTTGGCATTCTAATATCTTGGGCCAACGCCTTAGTCTCTCTTCTTTTTTTAACAGCTCTATTGAAATATAATTCACATGTCATACAATTCATGCATTCAAATTGTACAATTCAGTGGCTTTTAGTATATTCCTAGACTTGTTGCATCCATCACCACAGTCAATTTTAGAACATTTTTATCACCCCGAAAAGAAACTTTATACCCTATTCACTATCTTCCAACTTCTTTATTCCCCCCACAGCCCTAGGAAACTGCTCACCTACTTTCTGTCTCCATGAATGTGTCTATTATGGAAATTTCATATAAATGTAACCATACTATAACCTTTATGTCTGGCTTCTTTCACTTAGCATAATGTCTTCAAGGTTCATCCACATATTAGCATATATTAGTATTTCATTCCTTTTTGTTATCAAATAATATTCAATTATATGAATATGCCACATTTTATTTACCCAATTATTAACTGTTGGACATTTGAGTCATTCCACTTTTTTGGCTATTATGACAAATGTTGTTATGAACATTCATGCACAAAATTTTGCATAAACATAATTTCGATTCTCTTGGGTATATATCTAAGGGTGAAATTGTTGAGTAAGATGGTAACTCCATTTTTAGATTTTTAGATACTACTAGGCTACTTTTCAAAGTGACTATACCATTTTAAATCCCCACCAGCAATATATGAGGGTTATTTTCCACATCTTGCCAACACTTGTTATTATCTGTCCTTTTGATTATAGCCATCATAATGGGTGAGAAGTGGTATCTCCTTGAGGTTCTGATTTACACTTCCCTGATGGCTAATTGTCTTATCTCTTGCAGAAACATTTCAATGACCCCCACTACAAGCTACCGCCTCTGGAAGTTTCTTGCGCTGACTCCTTTGTGTTTCTTAGAGGCTAATGGCCAATATAGGCTTTATTACAATAACACTGCTAGCTGCCTAAGACAGTGCTTTTACTGCCCAGAGCTTTGTGATATGCACATCATTCTGCAATAGGAAAGAATGTGAGAAATACGTTAGGAATTACTCTTATTCATCTTAAAGCAAAGACATTAGGGAAGTAAACATCATGTTAACTAAGAATACACTGAAGGAGCATCTCAGAGTCTAAGCTAGGAGGAAAAGTTGAAATCAAATTACATAGTTAATTCATTACTTAAAACCAAGCTTTAGTACCCTATCATCAATGATATCCATGGTCTCATATATTTACATGTCCCTCATACAGAAACGGAAAGCTAAACATTAAAAAGAGCATCAGGAGAGCAGGGTATGAGCCCCGCTTCTAACTTCTGATTTTAATGATTTTAATGACTTTAAACAAGTTTCTAACTTTGGGTTCATTTTTTCTAGAATATGGAAAACAATTTCCCCAAGGGGTTATTTTGAGGTTTAATTAAGATAAAGTTGTTGAGCCTGCTTTATAAACTTTAAAACACTATGTAAATTAGTATTATTAGCTGATATTTATTAATAGAATAGCTCACATTTACAAAAAAGAACCTATTTTTTGATGGGGCTGTCTTTTAAATGCACCAAATATGGCATCTTAAAGGGACTTAGAAAAAGGAATCTCAACCTCCTGTGACATTTTCTTTAATTCACTATATTATTATATATACATAATCTTTATAACCATCCTTAGACAGCAACTCTGGTAAAAGTCAAGAACAGGCCAAAACAGTGGCACATACCTCAGGCACGACAGGGGTGGTAGCTCTCATACGCTGTTTCCCCAGTCGTTTGAATTGGAGAGGGGGCAGGCATATGGTCTCTGAATGCAGCAGACTGCCATAAAAAACAGTCTCAGAGAAAACTCAGAGCAAAGTGGGATGTGGGCACAACCTCACAAATGTCTGCATGCCAAGAGAGCATTCAAATGTCCTCCCAGGGTGAGTGTGGCCATGCAGCACGTGTTGATGTATCACCCACGTTCCACATGTGGCTGCTTGCAGTTGATAGATCAACTGGACTAGAAGGACTAAGATGGTCTTACTCACATGTCTGGCAGTTTGCCAACCTGTGGGCTGGAGCAGATCATTTCTCCTCTGTGAGGCCTTTCATCCTTCAACAGACTAAATTAGTTTCCTTTCATGGTGGTATCAGGGCAGCTCCCAAAGAAGGCAAAAGCAGAAACTACATGTTCTCTGGAAGCCCAGATCTCATAACTCACACATCACTTCTGCTACAGTCAAAGTCAAAGCTAATCACAAGGCCAGCCCAGATACAATGAGGTGAAGGAACAGAATTTACCTCTTGCTGTTGTACAACATTGTATTTCATTTTTTTTTCTATTTCAGTGAGGTATAATTGACAAATAAAATTGTAATAAATTTAAAGTACACAGTGTGATGATTTCATATATATATGCATTGGGAAAGGATTTCTACCCTCAGGTTAATTAACATTTCCATCACTTCATATATTTATTTTTTTCATGAGAACACTTAAGTTTTCTCTTAGCAAACTTCAATTATATAATACAGTAGTATTAACTATAGTCACTGTGTTATACATTAGATCGTTAGATCTTATTCATCTTATAACTAAAAGTTTGTACCTTTTTCCCGGCCTCTTTCTGTTTCCTCTACTCCTGAGTCTCCAGCAAACACTATTCTATTTTCTGTTTCTATGAGTTTGACTTTTTTAGGTACCTCATAAGTGGAATCATACAGTATTTGTCCTTTTGTGACTGGCTTATTACATTATCTTAAGGTTCATTCATGTAGCATGTGTCAGAATTTCCTTCCTTTTTAAGGCTGAATAATATTTCATTGTATGGCTATACCACATTTTGTTTATCCATTTATTTGTCAGGAGGCACTTGGGTGGCTTCCACTTTTGGGCTGTTTTGAATAATACTGCTATGAACGTGGGTGTCACTTTTAAGTAAGAATTAAGTCCC
>NW_006436298.1:45839994-45840457 GCF_000325575.1 Pteropus alecto
CTCAACAGACACTTAGATTATTTTTATACCTTGGCTATTGTCAATAATGTTGGCATGAACATAGGAGTACAGATATCACTTCAGGATAGTGATTTTGTTTCCTCTGGATATATACTCAGAAGTGAAATTACTGGATCATATTTTTCATTTTTTGAGGACCCTCCATGCTGTTTTCCACAGTGGCTGTACCAATTTACATCCCCACCAACAGTGTAAAAGGGTTCCCTTTCTTGTACAGCCCTGTCAGCATCTATTATCGTGTATATTTTTGATAATAGACACTGTAACAGGAGTAGGGTGATATTTCATTGTGGTTTTGATTTTTATTTTTCTGATGATTAGTGATGCTGAATATTTATGTCTCTTCTTTGGAAAAATGTGTGTTTAGCTCTTCTGCTCATTTTTTAATTGGGTTTTTTAATTGCTTTTTATTTTATTTTATTTTATTTTTTTTTATTGCTGA
>NW_006436298.1:45840555-45847031 GCF_000325575.1 Pteropus alecto
CTGTAATCCATTTTAAGGTCATTTTTGTGTATGATTTAAGATAGTGGTTGAGTTTCATTTATTTGCATGTGGCTGTTTTCCCAGCATTTATTAACAATATTGTCCTTTCCTCATTGTATATTGTTCACTCCTTTGTCATAAATTCAGCATATATGCATGAGTTTATTTCTGGGCTCTCTAGTTTATTCCATTGATCTATGTGTCTGTTTTTATGCCAACATCATACTGTTTTGATTACTATAGCTTTGTAATATAGTTTGAAATCAGGAATGTAATGTCTTCAGCTTTGTTCTTCTTTCTCAAGATAGCTTTGGCGGACATGATTCCATAGTGTAGGGGTTAGTACGTCTGCTTTACACACAGAAGGTTCTGGGTTCATGGCTCAGTGGAGCCATGGTCCCTGGTCTACAGCTATGCCCCTCTGAACAAGCCCAATGTCTGATCTCGGAAGCTAAGCAGGGTCGGACCTGGTTAGTACTTGGATGGGAGGCCACCTAGGAAGACCAGGTGCTGTAGGCATAAATAATAATAAAAAAAAAATTTAAATTTAAAAGAGAAAGATTGCTTTGGCTATTCCAGGTCTTTTGTAGTTTCATATGAATTTTAGAATTCTTTTTCCTATTTCTGTGAAAACTCCATGGAACTTTGATAGGGATTATATTGAATCTGTCAATTGCTTTGAATAGTGTGGACATTTTAACAATATTAATTCTTCCAGTCCAGGATTATAGGATATCTTTTCATTTATTTGCATCTTTCTCAACTTTTTTCATCAATGTCTTATAGTTTTCAGGGTACAGATCTTCCACCTCCTTAAACTTATTTCTAAGCATTTTATTTTTTTAATGCTATTATTAATGGGATTCTTTTCTTAATTTTCCAGTAGTTTGTTGTTACTGTACAGAAATGTAACTGATTTTGCAATGAGCTTATTGCACACCATGAAGTCAACTATTGTTTTACCCGTTTTTTAGATAAGGGAATTGAGATCTAAGCTTAGGAGAACAGCCTGTGTGACAAATCCAGGTTTGAACCCAGTCTGTCTGACACCTACTATTTACTGTTAACCCTAAAGATCTGAGAAAAGGTAATCTTGCTTACTATGGCCAAAGTTCACATGAAAATTGCTCTCTCCTTTACATCTCAGTATGTCATGACTCAAACAGATGATTTCCTTTTAGTATTTTTATACAAGAGATTCAGCCTCTCCTTTCAAAGATTTTAATGCCCTCTCCCTGATCTTCTATTTTATACTTCCCTTAAAGTCTATTGCCCTGTTATAGAAATGGGTTCTAAATTGGGCCAAATTCAGTCACAGAATCATGATGAAAACTGCAAAAAAACATGAAGTTTTCCTACTTACCTAAGAGTTGATTTAAATTTTTAGGCGGCAAAATAGACACACAGACCAGTGGAACAGAATCAGGAGTCCAGAAGTAAACCCATATTTATATGGGCAAAGAATTTTTGACAAAAAAAGCCAAAAACATACAGTGGAGAAAGGAAAGCCTCTTCAATAAATGGTGCTGGAAAAACTGGAAAGCCACCTGCAAAACCATGAAACTAGACTGTTCTCTATCACTACACACCAAAATTAACTCAAAATGGATTAAGGACGTAAATATAAGACCTGAAACAATAAAATGCATAGAAGAAAACATAGGAACTAAACTCAAGGACCTTGGACTTAAAGAGGATTTTATGAATTTGTCCTCAAAGTCAAGAGAAGTAAAAGCTAAAATAAATGAATGGGACTACGTCATACTAAAAAGCTTCTGCTCAGCAAAAGAAACCATCAACAAGGTAAACAGAGAACCATTCGAATGGGAAAATATATTTGCAAGCAACGCCTCTGATAAGAGCCTAATGTTCAAAATATACAAAGAACTCATATGACTCAAGAACAACAACAACAACAACAAATGATCTAATCAAAAAATGGGCAGAGGACCTGAACAGACACTTCTCTTTAGAGGACATATAAATGGCCAACAAATATATGAAAAGATGCTCAACATCGCTAGCTCTTAGGGAAATGCAAATCAAAACCACAATGAGATACCATCTCACACCTGTTAGAATGGCTATACTCAGCAGAAGAAGTAATAACAAATGTTGGAGAGGATGTGGAGAAATAGGAACCTTCATACACTGCTGGTGGGACTATAAATTGGTACAGCCACTATGGAAAACAGTATGGAGGTTCCTCAAAAAACTAAGAATTGATCTACCATATGATCCAGCAATCCTTCTACTGGGTATTTACCCAAAAGACTTGAAAACTCATATCCGAAAAGATATTTGCATACCGATGTTCATAGCAGCATTATTCACAGTGGCCAGGACATGGAAGCAACTGAAGGGTCCTACAATAGATGACTGGCTAAACAAGCTGTGGTACATATATACAATGGAATATTACTCAGCCATAAGAAGAAATGAAATACTGCCATTTGCAACAACATGGATAGACCTTGAAATAATCATACTAAGCAAAATAAGCCAGACAGAAAAGGTCAAAAAAATCACATGATATCACTTATATGTGGGATATAAACCTAAAAGAAACAAATGAACAGGACACAGATAGAGACTCATGGACATGGACAATGGACTAGTGGGTTCCAGAGGAGAGGACGGAGGCGAGAGGGGGAAAAATAAAGTGTTTAAAAAAAAAAAAAGAATTATAGTGAAATTACATGGTTTTATGTAACTGAGAACAGTTTAGAAATAAATTCTAGGCCACATTCTTTCAAATTGATATCAAAAATCATAAAAATAAATGATCAAAAGGATAACATAAGCAATAAACAAACAAACAAACAAACAAACTTTTAGGCTAATGGAGGAGATGCAGAGGTTCTATAGGCTGGGTAATCATTTAGCCTTGGTTTTAATTTTTACTGTCTATCATTTGATATCCTAATACACTTTGGTCAGCTCAGTAGAAATATTTCTCTAAAGTATTCTTTTAAATGTGAGGAGAAGGACTATAGAGAGGACATATCTCCATTATCTTGGAAAGGAAGAAAGAATAGTCAACAAAGATTATAAGTTCAGTTTCATTTGAGCTCTGTAAATGTCTAGCAATTTGATCTTGGACAAGTACTTTCTCCAGTTTAGGCCTCAATTCTCTCATCATTTAAATGAGTGTTAAGCTGAATACCCTCTTAGTTCTTTCTGCTCTGACATTATTTGATGCTAGTGCCAGAGTAAAATTTCATGATACACTCTACACATTTTTCTTCCAAAACACATTGGCATCGTGTTAAATTACATTGATTTATGTTTCCCCCATGTAAACAATTGTGGCTATTGCCAAAAGTTGCTAACAAACAGAAAATAGGTGTGGTATGTTTCAACTTCTTTTTCCTTTAATACTCTGAGCACAGTTTTGATGTGCTGAAAAACTGCAAGGTATGCTGCTCTTTATTTGACTCATTAGATCACACCAAAAATATTTCACAGAGCCTCTTTTATACCTTGTCTGGAACATCATGCAAAGTTGAACAAAAATATTTGAACAAGATGTCGATTTAAAAAAAAAATACATCTGTGTTAGAGAAAAAGGCAAATGTACGAACTAGATGTTAATCTTTTTGTTTGATAACCAAAGCATATTGATAAGCCCCTGCCAAATAGTTGAAATGTATTATAAATGAACATTTTTTTTGTTGGACAGCATGCTGACTGAGCCATAGAATATAGCCTAGAGGCATTTATAAGTAGATAGAGATACCATAGGATATAGAGTTCTCAGGGGGAAAAAATCATGATTGAAATTGTGAAATGCTTTGGAAAGCAGAAATTCCAAACTGTCATCTTCCCAGCAGATCTGATTACTCTCATGTGTTCTGATTTCACAGCAAACACTGATCCAGTTAACATCGGGGAGGAAGTTTCCCAAACAAACCATTTGTGGCATCCTTGGAAATATTTCTGAATGGTTATGCATTATAAGAAGGTCTGGTATCATCTTTAACTAAAGTTTGTATTCACTGAGTTTTTTGATTTAAAAAAAAAATCTTGACATAAGCTCAGACCTTAACATACACTGCTGGTTGGCACCCAGACTGATGACTATTTGACCATTATGAGAAGTCCTGACACAGGGCAGCCTAATGCACAATGGGATCCAGCATCTCTGGTCTGTTTCTCTTCTTTCTGAATGTCCCATAGGGCTCAACTGAATACACAGCTCCTCACTTCCTTACGTGTGACTTGATATTTGAGATCTGTTCAGAAGGCCAAAAAGCACAAGAATGACGCAAATCTCCCATGTCCTAAACTTGTCTCCACATAAAAGCCACTGCGGGATGGGAAGAGGGGAATGGCAAAGCTATATTTCTTCACTAGAATTTTCTCTTGGCTTTGCCTCAGCAGCTTGAGGGGCCAGCCTCCACATACTTTCCCTAATGTCCACCATATTCTTACTTCAAATTCACCTGTCATTCTTTCTACCACTGTCCTTCCACTACTAACTCAGGCACTGTCATTTTTCCTCCTTACTTGATTATACCATCCTGGGTACTTATAGGGACCCATGGAAAGATAAGCTTTCCATCTTCGTATGAGCAAAGTAGGCAAACACTATGAAGAGAATGGAAGGCATCTAGATCGGGCAGGAGAAGGGGAGCAAGGAAACACATAACTCTTGCCTCAACAAACCGATCAGTCACTCCTCTCTAGCTGCATTTCAGTCCTTATTCTAAGTGTCCTAATTTTCTCCTGACTCAATTTTTATTCAGAACCAAGTTGTTCTTCCATCTGATGGTGTGATTAGATATACTAGTTGAAGCACAACATTTTTGTAATTTCCTCTGAGTCTTTAAGAAAGAACATATAAGCAATAAAAAAATACCCTTTAAAAAATTGTTATTTCTCATGAAAAAAAACCTTCGCTTTTACTAGGGTAGTTCATGGGGCTGTGCCTTGGGACAGAAAGTAGAAGGGACTTTCTCTGACCCCAGGACCAGCTCTCAGAGATCAGAAGAAAAGAATGGTCTGGACACAGCATATGACGGAGACAAGAAATCCTCCGGGCTCTGTCTCCAGCATCATGGCCAAGCCTTGAGGAATTTGGGGGACAGGAACATGCCCTCTTCAACCTCTTCACACAGAGAAAAAACCATGGCCAGGGTCCTGGCTTGGCAGCAGCTTTGAATGACAGACATTGTAGCTCTTCAGTACTCAGGCCCCCTGATTACCATGGGTATCCAGCCAGCCTGACGTTAAGAAGTAGATAAGGAGGCTGGGGCCAAGAGAGTAGGACTATCTGGATTTCAACAGGGTCACAACGAGCAGTGACATCAACAGCAGCCCCCACAGAGGACTCCTCAGTGGGCTGAGCCAGATCTCAGATTTTCTCTTCTCTGTTTGATACCATGGTAATCGGGATCGACTCTTCAGACTGAACAATTTATGTTCCTGGGACTTTTCAGGTAAAACAGCAACGTAGAAAAAATTGCCATCGCCTCAGTGGCAGGGGACAAAGGCTCAGAGCTGCTAAATTTTTATGAGTAGGTTTTGTATCCAAAACTGGAAAGTAAAGAATATCAATTTCACATTGGTGGATTTTTGGGTTGTCCAGCATCCATTCATTTTTTTTATCGGCTCTGATTCCTTTGGAGAAATAAATTTTTTACCCATTGGACACAGTCTGGTGGGACAATAATAAGGGCTATGCCCTTCCCTACCCTAGGGACTAGCACAAGATTCAGATTGAGACAATTGGTGACCCTTACCCAGGTTTTAAATCTGAGCATAGGGTCAAAGGGCCTGGAAGTTCTAGAACTCTACTCCATCTCCACAGATGGTTCCCACTGGGGCCTCTACAGTGTACTGCTTCTTTGCTTCTGGAGCTGCCTTATTTCTTGCCACATCCCCAGCAAGGAATTCTAGGCTCCTGGCAATTCTATGAGCCTCTGATAGCCTTCCAATAAATTTCTTCTAGCTTTAGTTAGTCAAGGTTCATTCCTATGGCTTGTAACCAAAGGCATGTAACTAATTTACGCCAACATTTATCCAATGGGTGACAGTTTACAATATGTTTGTTCATTTAGTACCCTATTTCATTCCCACAGCACTCTGACATGAGTAGAGCAGATATTATTTATTCCTATTTGATACATGAAAAAAAAAAACAATGACTCAAAGGGCTTAAACAACCTGCCATGTTGTCACAGCAAAAAAGTATTTCCAAGCCCAAGAGTTTTGGCCTCACATCCAGTGCACTTTGCACTCACCACAGTGAGGTCCAAGTCCCTCGTCCATTCCCCACAAAGCAGCAAAAGGAAGACAAATTAATTGGAAATATCCGTGTTCTTTTACTAGCATTCATGTTACTAATACTATGGACCTCTTTTTAAATTTCCCTTTTAATGTCCAGGGATCTAGATGTAAAACTGTTCTGCAATATACTGCAGCAATACTAACAGAGTGAGACCACAACAGGGTGACATATTTACATTTGGAAA